>NC_047577.1:0-300000 GCF_011004845.1 Esox lucius
CCCTAACCCTAACCCTAACCCTAACCCTAACCCTAACCCTAACCCTAACCCTAACCCTAACCCTAACCCTAACCCTAACCCTACCCTAACCCTAACCCTAACCCTAACCCTAACCCTAACCCTAACCCTAACCCTAACCCTAACCCTAACCCTAACCCTAACCCTAACCCTAACCCTAACCCTAACCCTAACCCTAACCCTAACCCTAACCCTAACCCTAACCCTAACCCTAACCCTAACCCTAACCCTAACCCTAACCCTAACCCTAACCCTAACCCTAACCCTAACCCTAACCCTAACCCTAACCCTAACCCTAACCCTAACCCTAACCCTAACCCTAACCCTAACCCTAACCCTAACCCTAACCCTAACCCTAACCCTAACCCTAACCCTAACCCTAACCCTAACCCTAACCCTAACCCTAACCCTAACCCTAACCCTAACCCTAACCCTAACCCTAACCCTAACCCTAACCCTAACCCTAACCCTAACCCTAACCCTAACCTAACCCTAACCCTAACCCTAACCCTAACCCTAACCCTAACCCTAACCCTAACCCTAACCCTAACCCTAACCCTAACCCTAACCCTAACCCTAACCCTAACCCTAACCCTAACCCTAACCCTAACCCTAACCCTAACCCTAACCCTAACCCTAACCCTAACCCTAACCCTAACCCTAACCCTAACCCTAACCCTAACCCTAACCCTAACCCTAACCCTAACCCTAACCCTAACCCTAACCCTAACCCTAACCCTAACCCTAACCCTAACCCTAACCCTAACCCTAACCCTAACCCTAACCCTAACCCTAACCCTAACCCTAACCCTAACCCTAACCCTAACCCTAACCCTAACCCTAACCCTAACCCTAACCCTAACCCTAACCCTAACCCTAACCCTAACCCTAACCCTAACCCTAACCCTAACCCTAACCCTAACCCTAACCCTAACCCTAACCCTAACCCTAACCCTAACCCTAACCCTAACCCTAACCCTAACCCTAACCCTATCCCTAACCCTAACCCTAACCCTAACCTAACCCTAACCCTAACCCTAACCCTAACCCTAACCCTAACCCTAACCCTAACCCTAACCCTAACCCTAACCCTAACCCTAACCCTAACCCTAACCCTAACCCTAACCCTAACCCTAACCCTAACCCTAACCCTAACCCTAACCCTAACCCTAACCCTAACCCTAACCCTAACCCTAACCCTAACCCTAACCCTAACCCTAACCCTAACCCTAACCCTAACCCTAACCCTAACCCTAACCCTAACCCTAACCCTAACCCTAACCCTAACCCTAACCCTAACCCTAACCCTAACCCTAACCCTAACCCTAACCCTAACCCTAACCCTAACCCTAACCCTAACCCTAACCCTAACCCTAACCCTAACCCTAACCCTAACCCTAACCCTAACCCTAACCCTAACCCTAACCCTAACCCTAACCCTAACCCTAACCCTAACCCTAACCCTAACCCTAACCCTAACCCTAACCCTAACCCTAACCCTAACCCTAACCCTAACCCTAACCCTAACCCTAACCCTAACCCTAACCCTAACCCTAACCCTAACCCTAACCCTAACCCTAACCCTAACCCTAACCCTAACCCTAACCCTAACCCTAACCCTAACCCTAACCCTAACCCTAACCCTAACCCTAACCCTAACCCTAACCCTAACCCTAACCCTAACCCTAACCCTAACCCTAACCCTAACCCTAACCCTAACCCTAACCCTAACCCTAACCCTAACCCTAACCCTAACCCTAACCCTAACCCTACCCTAACCCTAACCCTAACCCTAACCCTAACCCTAACCCTAACCCTAACCCTAACCCTAACCCTAACCCTAACCCTAACCCTAACCCTAACCCTAACCCTAACCCTAACCCTAACCCTAACCCTAACCCTAACCCTAACCCTAACCCTAACCCTAACCCTAACCCTAACCCTAACCCTAACCCTAACCCTAACCCTAACCCTAACCCTAACCCTAACCCTAACCCTAACCCTAACCCTAACCCTAACCCTAACCCTAACCCTAACCCTAACCCTAACCCTAACCCTAACCCTAACCCTAACCCTAACCCTAACCCTAACCCTAACCCTAACCCTAACCCTAACCCTAACCCTAACCCTAACCCTAACCCTAACCCTAACCCTAACCCTAACCCTAACCCTAACCCTAACCCTAACCCTAACCCTAACCCTAACCCTAACCCTAACCCTAACCCTAACCCTAACCCTAACCCTAACCCTAACCCTAACCCTAACCCTAACCCTAACCCTAACCCTAACCCTAACCCTAACCCTAACCCTAACCCTAACCCTAACCCTAACCCTAACCCTAACCCTAACCCTAACCCTAACCCTAACCCTAACCCTAACCCTAACCCTAACCCTAACCCTAACCCTAACCCTAACCCTAACCCTAACCCTAACCCTAACCCTAACCCTAACCCTAACCCTAACCCTAACCCTAACCCTAACCCTAACCCTAACCCTAACCCTAACCCTAACCCTAACCCTAACCCTAACCCTAACCCTAACCCTAACCCTAACCCTAACCCTAACCCTAACCCTAACCCTAACCCTAACCCTAACCCTAACCCTAACCCTAACCCTAACCCTAACCCTAACCCTAACCCTAACCCTAACCCTAACCCTAACCCTAACCCTAACCCTAACCCTAACCCTAACCCTAACCCTAACCCTAACCCTAACCCTAACCCTAACCCTAACCCTAACCCTAACCCTAACCCTAACCCTAACCCTAACCCTAACCCTAACCCTAACCCTAACCCTAACCCTAACCCTAACCCTAACCCTAACCCTAACCCTAACCCTAACCCTAACCCTAACCCTAACCCTAACCCTAACCCTAACCCTAACCCTAACCCTAACCCTAACCCTAACCCTAACCCTAACCCTAACCCTAACCCTAACCCTAACCCTAACCCTAACCCTAACCCTAACCCTAACCCTAACCCTAACCCTAACCCTAACCCTAACCCTAACCCTAACCCTAACCCTAACCCTAACCCTAACCCTAACCCTAACCCTAACCCTAACCCTAACCCTAACCCTAACCCTAACCCTAACCCTAACCCTAACCCTAACCCTAACCCTAACCCTAACCCTAACCCTAACCCTAACCCTAACCCTAACCCTAACCCTAACCCTAACCCTAACCCTAACCCTAACCCTAACCCTAACCCTAACCCTAACCCTAACCCTAACCCTAACCCTAACCCTAACCCTAACCCTAACCCTAACCCTAACCCTAACCCTAACCCTAACCCTAACCCTAACCCTAACCCTAACCCTAACCCTAACCCTAACCCTAACCCTAACCCTAACCCTAACCCTAACCCTAACCCTAACCCTAACCCTAACCCTAACCCTAACCCTAACCCTAACCCTAACCCTAACCCTAACCCTAACCCTAACCCTAACCCTAACCCTAACCCTAACCCTAACCCTAACCCTAACCCTAACCCTAACCCTAACCCTAACCCTAACCCTAACCCTAACCCTAACCCTAACCCTAACCCTAACCCTAACCCTAACCCTAACCCTAACCCTAACCCTAACCCTAACCCTAACCCTAACCCTAACCCTAACCCTAACCCTAACCCTAACCCTAACCCTAACCCTAACCCTAACCCTAACCCTAACCCTAACCCTAACCCTAACCCTAACCCTAACCCTAACCCTAACCCTAACCCTAACCCTAACCCTAACCCTAACCCTAACCCTAACCCTAACCCTAACCCTAACCCTAACCCTAACCCTAACCCTAACCCTAACCCTAACCCTAACCCTAACCCTAACCCTAACCCTAACCCTAACCCTAACCCTAACCCTAACCCTAACCCTATTTTTCGGCCCCCCCGTCCCACCCCCTCCACCACAACCTCAGGGAGGCAATTTCTATTATTACTTTTCGTTATGGTTTTTCCTCCACTCCATCCCTCTCACATACTTACTAGGGTTAGGGTTAGATTTTAGCACATAGGGACCAGAGGACCGGGACAATTGCAATTGCCCAGTTAAATTATTTTTAAAAATATGCTTTTTAACCACTCATTTCTTTGACACTCATTTGAATATCTGGCTTGTGATTGGCTGTCCTTTTACTTTGATTATCTTTGGAACTAAAGATCCGAATTGCAAGGGACTGGTGTTGTTCAATTCTCAAATTTCACTGCTAAGACTCTTTTATGATCTGTGAGTTCATTGAAGTCCCTGTGGCTCAATAGCGCAACCACATGGACTGATGAAAAGCCAAGAAAAGACTGCAGTAAAGGTTATACAGTACTTTCTTAAAAAAAGCTTGTATTCCTTACATATGCCAGGTTCCAATCCCCTAGGGTTCAGTAGCATTCTCCAATCAGAGCAACGACACATGGACAAATGTTTGATAAACTGAACATTAGTAATATAGCAAAGTATGTACTGAAAATCATATCTTTGTACTGAAATCAGGTGATTTTATATTTTTTCTAGTTGGCATGGTGAGAGGGTGGTGGGATGGGGGCAGGCTGGAGAGATCTTAGGTTGTCCCGGTTAACAGTGCATGTGGTCGGTGGGGTGTAGGGGTATTGCATTTGACAATGAGCAGATTTGCAGATGAATGGAGAGTAAGATTGACCTGTTGTCTCCACTGAGCTGCAACCGTCCCGGCGCCGGGACACCAAACGTTTATGCCACAAGTGTGCAAAGTGTTGTAGTTATTGTAATTTTTTTATAGGCATATTATATATGTGCAGAAAGCTTAGAATCTCGTTAATCTAACTGCAGTACACATTTTAAAGTAGCTATTACGGCGACAAACTCCTATGCAAGTGTTTGAGTATAGTCAACATTCACAAAAATGGCACCAGGGTAGCTAGTTTGGTGTCTGATGGTAAATTGTGTACTTACAATGAGCCGTCTTCTTCTGATTTCTTATCTAGATGGTCCCAGAGATATAACCAAGTGTCTTTCTGTTTGATAAATTATTTTATTCTAATCCAAAACCATTCATTTTCTCCACAGCGTTGTACAACAAAATCCTACTCGGAGCAAAACAATTCATGATATTCAAACCTTCCTAGGATTTAACACAGAAATAATTGGTATTCCTGAAAAGAACAGAGTCTCTGACATTTAACAAGACATAGTTTATCCTTCTGCGTTGCCTATATGCTTCGCACGACGTAAGCAAAGACATGCAGTCGGGCACCGGTTACGCGTGAGCGCATGTCTTTGGTAGCATGTAATTCCCTCAAATGACGACCAATGGATTTGAAACTCACTAGGTTTGGAGCACACAAGCTACACTTTACAGCAAATTTCGAACGATCACCGTCAGACGCACACACAGGACACACCATCAGTGCGCACCATCCCCACAAATCTTCAACCAAACGTAACTATTGCGCAAGACGCACAGCTGTCGCTGCTCACGAAACTATACTCGGCATTTAAACTTTAAATGGTGACTCCTAAGTGGAAAAGCAACATAGGAGACCAATTTGGACAAATTATTTGAGTACCAGAATGATATTATCAATGTATGTGAATTGAGCTATATCAATAAACTTGTTTGCTTTGCTGTTGGCCATTGAGCTACCGCATGCAGGCTAACAGAATAACCCATCTAACACCGCATAAAATGTTTACGGGTCAGCCCATGCCAGTGCCAGTGCTTAAGGAATCCTTATGAAGTGCCTCTGTTGGAACAGTTAGAGCAGGAACTCAGAGAATTTGTATGACAAGTAACTGCTATACATGAAGTTATCTATCGACAGGAAAGCGCACGGGCACCAGAGTCAGAGGACATCCAGCCTCATGCAGTAGAACCAGGAGACCAAGTCTACATAAGGGTCTTCAGGAGGAGGTGGAACGAGCCGAGACGAGAAGGACCATACCGGGTAGTTCAAGCTAAACCAACAGCAATATGAGTAGAGGACAGCAACACTTGGTACCACCTCAACCACTGAACCAAGGTTCCACCAACAACAGGTCAGAGGCGACAGGGAGAAGAAGGAGAAGAAGGTGATGATGCAGATGACTCAAGTGGACCCAAACCAGCGGAAGCTGAAGGACACCTGGGACATCCTGCTTTACCCACTGGGACACCATCGCCTGTTGGATCAGAATCACTGGGAGAGGGCACGTCAGGCATGGGCATGGGGCATGATGGTGGTCTGTCTGCTGTTGCTCGGCTGCATGCTATGGCCGATGCTATTAACCTAAGGAGAGATGTGGCAGAAGGTTATGGGGAAGCTCCTGATGCCCTGGAACCCGTTAGCTCACGAAGCCCAGGGGATGCACCTGCTGAAAGTGCACAAGGAGAACCAGGCATCCCTATTCCTGAGTTCTCTAACATCAACCTTGCTGAAACAAAAAAAAGATCTGGTTGGGGAGTGTAGACCGGGAAAAGCGCCAATGGAATGTTGAAGCCTGCAGTGAGATAGGCACGTGCGGCTCACCCAGAAGAAGGCAGGTACAAAACGGGGAATATCAGGTACTATGTAAACAGCTGATGTCTAAAGTCAGGACAGGACCAAACTTAAACAAAACGCAGGCCAGAGAACTTTTTGAGGAAATAGCTCCTTCAGCGACAGTATGGGAAAGAGGTACAGTGGAAATTAAAGGAGAAACATGGGAGCAATTATGAGGTAGAGACATAAACAGTAAGGAATTGGATCCTTACATACCGTGGGACCAAGAGAGAGTGTTGTGGAAATTTCTTATACAATGTATTCTGACTGTATAAAGGAGTGAGTCCCACTGTTAAGATAGGTACAGGAATGTGTGGGACCTGGTATTTGCATAGGGGACATCTATTGTCTGTCCAGATGCAGATCAATGGGTTTTAGGACAGGATAGGAGAAGATACAACAGGGGCGAGTAAGGCCAGTTTGCCCCTTTGGGTAAACACTACAGTAAACATGGCAGGAAGGATAAGGTTGGGGAAGATAGCATTTGACGTGTGTGATAGAACAAAGGGAAAGGTGTTTGATTGACATGAAACAGATGGCAGCATCTAACCACACCCCTTCTTCCTATATAAAAAATAATGTCGAAATGATTTTTTATTTAGAAACTATCCATCGTTACTTTGTAACCTGTATACTTTCTCCTTGCAAGCAAGATTAAAACCGTTTATTGCGCAATTGATTTCTCCTGTCTTGCCTACCATTTTCATGGAACTATTTGGATTTTAGAAATTGCCATCACAAGAGACAAAGCGCAGGAGAAGAGATGCGAGCACTAAAGATATACTCAAGGCTAGAGAAGTAGCAATTCTGAGGAAAACTAGGTATGAGACACAGAGGTCCATCAGGGTAAGAACTCAAAGTGAAAACAACCTGTGTAGTTGGACAGACAATGCTCAGTATGGTCAAACAATCTGGTCATGGGTTTCCTGTCGGATCAGGTTCACGGAGACAAGGGGAATGTGGAGAATAATGGTTGAACATGATAAGGGTAAAGAAGGGCTATTTTTGAGCTAATCATCACTGACTATGTGAGTGGGACTAAGATACAACGGATATATTGGTGGCATGATGATATGGGTTCAGGAAGTGTAGAGACACCAATCGTGGTGACCCAGACTCAGAGAGAAGTGCAACAAACACTGACTCAAGCACCTACCATGATACAACCCGTGCTTTGTAAATTGTTTAGTTTGGCTGGGAAACACAAGGATCCAAGCGGAAATGAAGAAGTATAACTTTTCCATAACATCAGAGTGTGAAGCATTGGATGTAAGGATAAGTTCAGAAAAGGCAGAAGTTACTCTTCCAGCGCCAGGTTTGACGATATTAGGCAGATGAGTGTTTTCAGGCAAGACAAATTGTGGACATTGGACATTTTCCAAAATGTAAAATGACTATTATCTTGGACAGGGGTGAGATATCAATGGTACAAACTGGTAATGGCTTTACCCTGCTCCAGAGGGAAGGAACACAGAGCATCTATTTGGAGCAAGATCAGGCTATTGCAGATATATTTTGGAGGAACACAGCTGCGCTCGGTGTTACCAAGCAATTGGTCAGGGACATGTACCAGAGTTAGGGTGGCCCAAGATGTGACCATAATACCTTACGTCCAGGAACAAACGAATGTTATACAGCCGCCCGAGGAGGAACCAGTAAGGTCACGGACCAAGAGGTCATACATACCAGATCCGCAGGTTATCATCGATGCAATCGGTCAGCCAAGAGGAATCCCTAATGAGTTTAAAGCCAGGAGTGAAATGAGTGCATGTTTTGAATCTTTAATTTCATGGATTGCACCAGACAGAAATGCGGAATGGATCAATTACATATATTACAATAAGGAGTGATTTATCAATTATACAGATGCAGCTCTGACAGCCCTGGGTGAGCAAATACAAGGTTCAAGTAAGATGACATGGCAGAATAGGCCGGCACTAGACAGGATTTTAGCAGAGAAAGGTGGGGTTTGTGTGATGTTTGGAGAACAGTGTTGTACTTTCAATCTGAACAATACTGCCCCGGATGGTTCCTTTACCCAAGGTATGATCAAACTTAAGCAACTGATGAAGGAGCGTTAGGGTTATGGTAGCCCGTACGGATTCCCAGACTGTGAATGGTCACTCAATCCAGGAGCTGAATTGGTGTGCCAGGATTATTATCATCAGAATTCTGTTTTAGCAAATAATGTTGCTGTGGTAGCCCCAGTCATGGACTGTAACATACATCATAGTTCAATGATTGATGGCAGTGTGATTGTCGTGGAAAATCAAGTCCACAACGACTAAAACAAAAGCACTTCAACTCAGGAACTTGTGAATCCAATAGACTTTAATGAAAATCATAAAACAATGACAGACATCAAAGCCAGGCCCTTCTGTAGAAACACCCAAATTCTAAGTTCAGGACCATGGCTTTTTATACAAAACCTTCAAACATCACGCCATCTGACCCGTATAACATGAGGTAGAAATGTATGAGGTCATAACAAGGAACAGAAACCCAGTCAGTAATATAAAAAATACGTACAAATACACACGCTTCCCCCACAATACCTTTTAGTCACCCAAAGCCCCAACAACATCTTTATTAGAGAACAGTCCCATTCAAGGATTAAAGTGGCTTTGTTGAAGCCACTAAGGGGGGATATGTGAGGGATTTTTCTATAAATTGCATATATAATCACACGTTTTATGAATATATCAATATGCATGCATAATCACACGTTTTATGAAATATATTAATGAGTAATCCAGACACACAATAAGTTCTTGAATGATGCAGCCCACGCACACACACAGACAGTAAGCTCTCAGAAACACATGGCCGTTATGATGGGAGTATCTTGTCTTGACACTTGTTGTGGGTGTATCAGAAATGGTGCATCTCAGCAGAACAGCATCCTGTGTCCAGACATTTACGGCCCTGACATTTTTCACCAAAAGTATGACCCCAACATGGACCATGAGATCTTCAAGCCCTAAGTAGTCGGTGGGGATTTCTGCCGGATTTCACTACTTGGACATTTTGGGTCCTAGATTCATTTCTGTAACAGATACAACCTATTATGAAGTTTCCTGGTGATAACAACCCCCTTGGCTTCAATAAAAACACATAAAAACAGACTTTTGGGTCACCATTTTCAAAATGTATCTATTGGAAAGGCAAAAATAATATTTTTTGGAAAACATTTCTGCCATTCAGCATAATTTTTTTTTTTTAAAGCATTATAAAGAATTGTGTCAATGGTATTTCCTCATGCTTTCATGCCTTTACTATCAAATTACACTGTATTGGGTTGAAAATAATTAAATAATTAAATATTAGAAGGTAAAAAATATAGGCACCCCCCAAAAATTTGGTTCTTCTACCTAGAAATAAAACACTTAAATAAATAAGATTGAATATATAGTGCTTCTTTTTGCATGTAATGACGCAGAACTAGCAGCACTAGATCGCTAGTTACGTTTGGACTTTTATAATTTATAAACTCAGAAAAATTACCAACTTCTTCCCAAAAACTCAAGAACACCCCCATACTATGTTGACTAAATATTAATTTTTATATCATATTTATAATACAAACGATGTATTCTGGTTCAAAACATCATATATAGTGATGTACAGCATTGTAATACCTATTCTTGTCTAAACATTAGCCTTTCTAAGATGCATGGTCAATGTTGTTGCCAGGTGAAAAGTTCCCATAGCAACCCAAACAATACACAGACAACCCAAATGATACACATTTTATTTATAAAGCCCTTTTTTACAACAGCAGTTGTCACAAAGTGCTTTCACCCGGCCTTAAACCCCAAGGAGCAAACAACAGTAGTGTTGAATTTCAGTGGCTAGGAGAAACTCCCTAAGAAGTTCGATTTTTAGGAGAGGACCCAGGCTCAGAAGGGTGACCAGTCCTCTTCTGGCTGTGCCGGGTGAGATATTAAGAGTCCAATTGGAATAATAAATACATTTCTCTGGGCTAAATCCAGAGTCTATTAGGTCAGAAGTATGACCAGCTAGCCAATGTAAGGACGCCAGGACAGGAGTAATGTGTTCAAATTTTTTTGTTCTAGTTAGGATTATAGCAGCCGTGTGCAGCACTAATTGAAGTTTATTTATTAATTTGTCTGGATAACCAGAGAGAAGAGCATTGCAGTAATCTAGTAGTCTAGAAGTAACGATTAATTTTTCTGCATCAGTTTTTGATAGAAAGTTTCAAATTTTTGCAATGTTTCGAATATGAAAATAAGCAACTCTTGAGACATATTTTATATGTTCTTCAAAGGAGAGGTCAAGGTTTCTTACAGTTTTTTGGGATACGACCATGCAGCCGTCGAGGTGCACAGTGAGATCTGGTAACAACGCTCTTTGTTTTTTGGGTCCTAAAAGGAGCATTTCTGTTTTATTTGAGTTTAAGAGCAAGAATGATCCACTTCCTAATATCTGAAACGCATGCTTCCAAAATAGCTAATTTAGGGGCTTCTCCATGCTTCATTGAAATATATAACTGTGTGTCATAAGCATAACAGTGAAAGTTAATATTGTGATTTTGGATTACATCGCCCAGATGGAGCATATATAGTGAGAACAATAATGGGCCCAGAACCGAGCCTTGAGGAACTCCAAAGCATACCTTTGACTTGTCAGAGGATATGCCATCCACACTAACGAATTGATATCTTTCAGATAAATGAGATTTAAACCAGGCTAGAACATGTCCACGTAGCCCAATATGGGTTTCCAGTCTCTCTAAGAGAAGGGAATGATCAATAGTGTCAAAAGCAGCACTAAGATCAAGAACCAACAGGACGGATGCGGAACCTTTGTCTGAGGCCATTAGAAGGTAATTTGTTACCTTCACGAGTGCAGTCTCAGTACTATGATGGGATCTAAAACCGGACTGGAGTATTTCATAAAGATTTTTTTTTTAGGAAGGCATTCAGTTGTTGGGAAACACATTTGTCTAAGATTTTTGAGAGGAATGGGAGGTTCGATATTGGCCTATAATTGTTTAATATGTCGGGATCCAGATTAGATTTTTTTAGAAGAGGCTTAATTTCCGCAATTTCTAGTGAGTTTGGTACGCATCCGGAGGAAAGGGAGCAATTTATTATGTTCAGCATTGGCTGACCTAGCACAGGAAATAGCTCCTTAAGTAATTTTGTTGGAATCGGGTCTAGCTGAGAGTTTGCGGGTTTAGAACTCATTACAAATTTCATAAATGTGTCGAGCGATACGGTATCAAACAATTCAAGTGTCCCCATTGACACCTGGTCAGGGAGGTTCAGGACATTTTTTGGACAACTGAGATTTTGAGGAGCATAACTATTTAAGGAGTCAGTTATTTGTTTTCTAATGGTGACGATCTTTTCATCAAAGTAGTTCATGTATTCATTACAACTAAAGTGAAGACCCACTTCACTTGCTAAGCTTTGCTTTTTTGTTAACTTTGCAACTGTATCAAAGAGAAATTTTGGATTGTTTTTGTTCGCCTCAATCAGGTTGGAGAAATAAGCTGATCGAGCAGACGTGAGTGATTTTCGGTATTGTAGTGTACTGTCTATCCAGGCTAGTCTAAATACTTGGTGGAACGCCACTTTCGCTCCAATTTTCTGGAGGCTTGCTTAACTGCTCTAGTATTGTCTGTGTACCAGGGAGCAAGTTTCTTGTTGCGTATTTCTTTAGTTTTTAGTGGTGCAACTGTGTCTAATGTATTTTGCAGTATTGAGTTTAGACCCTCGATTTGATCGTTTACAGATTTATTTACTCTGTCGTTAATGAGCGAACTTGTAAGAATATCAAGGAATTTATTTGTAGTCCGAGAATTTATAGTATGGCTTTTGAAACTCATTGTTTGGGGGGCAAGTGGATTTCTTGTTTTAATGGTAAATGTAATAAGACAGTGATCCGATAATCCAGGATTTTAGGGGTAAATTATTAGATCTACAATATCTATTTCTCTTGACAGGACTAAATGTAAGGTATGATTGTGGCAATGTTTTGGACCTGAGACATGTTGGATGAAACCCATTGAGTCAATTATGGCTTCAAAGGCTTTTTGAAGAGGATCATTGGAGTTTTCCATATGAATATTGAAATCGCCAAAAATTTGAATACTATCTGCCATGACTACAAGGTTAGACAAGAATTCTGAAAACTCATTGAGGAACAATGTGTATGGCCTGGGGAGCCTATAAATAGTAGCTATGTAAAATGATTCGGCCTGGTTAACTTTCATGAGTAAAACTTTGAAAGAATGAAACTCAGTGATATGTTTGAGAGTAAGTTTATATTTACTGTCATAAATATTAGCGACACCCCCTCATTTTCGGGACGCACGAGGGATATGATCACTAGTATAACCAGGAGGAGAGGCCTCATTTAAGGCATTGAATTCATTAGGCTTTAGCCACGTTTCACATAAACCAATAGCATCTTGTTTATGATCAGAGATTAATTCATTTACTGCAACTGCCTTTGGAGCAAGGGATCTAATATTTAGGAGTCCCATTTTGAGATGCGAAGTGATACAATAATTTTTATTTTTGACCGAGGTGGAGGAAGGCTTTATCTTAATAAGGTTGTTTTTGTTAGCACTACCTTGTTTAACTTTTCTCAGCCTGGAACGAGTCACAGTGGCAATAGGTAAAGCTGTACTAACTACTCTGGCTATGCTATTGACAGACTCCACTATGCTAGCAGGCTGGCTAACAGCCTGCAGCCTGACCTGCACCCTATCTCATGTTAAAGCTATAGGGGTGAGACTCCTGTCAATGTTCCTAGATAAAAGAAGAGCACCACTCCAGCTAGGATGGAATCCGTCGCTCCTCAGCAGATTAGGCCTGGCCCTATTTCTGGGAGAGTCCCAAAAAGAAGGCCAGTTATCTACAAACTCTACCTCCTGCGACGGGCAGAACTCCGTTTTCAGGCAGCGATTGAGTTGCGCAAGTCTGCTGTAGAGCTCGTCACCACCCCTAGCTGGGAGGGGGCCAGAGACAATTACTTGATGCTGACACATCTTTCTAGCTAGTTTACACGCTGATGCTATGTTCTGCTTCGTAACCTCTGACTGTTTCATCCTTGGTGCCAACGTGATAACAATATCTCTGTACCATCTATACTTGCCAGTTTTAGACTTCGCTAGCGCCAACCCCAGATTTGCGGCTACGTCGGTGGCTCTGCCCCCCGGTAAACAATGTACGATCGCTGGCTGATTCTTTAGTCAAATACTGCGTGTAATGGAATTGCAGATGACTAAGGTTTTTAGTTTTTCAAGGCCACCGGTAGAACATGCCTGCCGATCATTCCCCTCCGAAGACGGCTCGGGCCTTGACTCCGACCCCAGTGGGGAAAACTTGTTCAAAGTCTCAGTTGGATTAGGAACGATTCAGGTTTAACTGGTCGACGGCATTTCTTCCCAGTGACCAAGAAAAAGTTATTGCCCGGCTGCAGGAGCTGTGCTGGGGGGCTAACAAAACTATTGTTTCTACCTGGTGGCACTGACGCAGATTTTTCTATTTCTACAATAGCATAATCCTTGCCTGACATTTGCGTCAGAAGCCGAGCCTCTAACTCTGCTATCTTTAACTTAAGACGATCATTCTCCTCCGTGTTGTTGCTACAACAATTACAGTGATAAGGCATTGTAATGATACTTAGCCTCGGGTGTTCAGGGGTGAGTAGTTCTGTTAATTATGTCCAAAAAGAGTCCCGGTGTAGAAAAGTTGAGTAAGAGGTCAACAGATAAATATTGCGTTGGTAAAACACTTAAAATAGAATTTTGACCAATTAGTTTATATAGAGTAAATTCGAAAAAGTTTGGCAGGTAGCCAGGTAGGTAACAGCAAGCAGAGTACAGCACGTCAACAATCCCACAATGCAGTTCGTCACAATCGCTTGTTAGACACGGACAACCCAAATTATACACGGAACGATTCACGAAAGTGGCTACAAATAATATACCATTGGAATAGGACGATTATGGCGATTCTATTTTTCTAAATATTTATGCAAATGAGCACTATCGGCGGATCCGCGGATGTCGACTATGTAAGGTTAAACTAAGAACAGTCAGGAAGAGATAGGGGGCAAGAGGTAAACCCCGCCTTAAGGGGACTTCCAAAATGGATGCACAGTTTATTGTCACACGAGCATCAGAACAGAGCAAATCCGTCCTGCATGTTCCGAGAATCAAGCTAGAGAGGTCAGAGTAATAACTGCCTGTGCCCGTGCATGCACACGTTTGTGTTGACCTGTCAGTAAGTGGCTGTAAGATTTATATTAAAAAGGTAGTCATTTTCTGAATGACAACCAAAGGTTAGAAGTTAGCTAGCTACCTAGCTCACTAACTAATTGTCACAATTCAATAGCTAAAATCGCCTTTAATAGATTAGCATCATGCAGGCAACATTGGATATTGGGCAGCAACAAATAGGGTGTTTGTATTTTGCCTTCAAAATAAAAGTATGCAGTGAAACGTTATATACATTCAGCAGCAACAATAAGACTTACACTTTTCATCCTTTGCCTTCAAACTGAAAGTCTGCATTATGTGTATACATAGTGTGTATTCTATACATTTTTGAAGGAAAAACTACACAGGAAAAATATAAATAAAACAAATGTAATAGTAGATGGCACAAGGAAAATAATATTATAAGGTGGAGCACATTGAGAAATGTTTGAGCTGAAGATATCTGGGGACATATCTAATATATAAAAAATTGGGATGTTATTATTGTGGTTAATTTGCATGTGCTCATTACCTTTGGATAGAGATTGTTATAAATCCAACCACACTAAATTTTCCACCCCCATAATGAACATAGAATATTGTTTTTGTAGTTGGAGAATGATGAAACCGAATACTTTGTCTGACAATATGGGGTCTGGAGAGGGCATTTATTGTTTGACGCAATATTCTATTGAGATATATGTAATTTTTCAGCGCTGCATAGCAGCATTTTCCCTGTTGCCAAGTGGTTTTTAGTTGTCACACCTTGATGTTCGATATTATTGGGTTGTTTCTGTTTGTTGGTTAAGTGACAGCATCTCTGACTAGCATCTATGATCATAATACCCTTGCAATTAAGGCCATATCTTGTTAAAACCTCAGGACCAATAAATGTTTCTAAACAATGACCTGAATACAAGGCAGATTGTCAACAGTAGCCCTTCTAGAATAGTTTGTGACTTGGTCTTAGTGACTTAGGAGTCCTCTTGACTACTCCTAACATTTAGCAGATTTAGGGTTTTAGTGATAAGACATAAGGCAAAACTTATGGAGTCCTACAGTTAGGACTGACGCACCCATTTTTTTAAGATTTACTCCTAAATCAGCAACTTAGGAGCTACTTTTAGTTTTAAGATGTTTTGTGAATACAACCCCTGAAGTACACAGTGTCGTACACATGTAGGCAATTTAGGGAAACTTAGGCAGGATCAGTTTTCATGAAGTAATCTGAATTTATGAAATTGTGAAGGCTAATGTTAAATGTTATAGGACAATTTCGATTAATTAGCACTTTAGTAAGGTTGTCCAAAAACTTAGTGACATTGTAGAAACATTTTCCCAATGAAGGTACTATATTCTTCCAAGAGATAGGGCCGACAAATGATAATCCTCAAGATTATTTCCTAATCTAATTAGAGAACAATTTGCACAGATGAGGATCAATTAGTGAGACTATTTTCATAACATGCCATAATGTAATCTTTTATTGATTTACAAATAGAGACCATTGTGAGGCTGGGTAGCCACGCTAGAATATGAGATATTGAAATGCTTAGAAAGAAAAAAGGGTGCATACCAAGAATATTGCCGCATAGCATTTTAGGTCAGGTCCACATAAACATCTCACCCTAACAAAGATATTTCCGCCAGCACACTCTGTTTTGTACCTTTCAATATTAGTGTACTTAGGATTTTTTCAGTGACCAGTACATCGCACCATCCCTTCTCGCCCTACTCTTTACAATTCTTCCCACAGGAAAGTTTGGAAAACATAATATCGAGGGATTGATTTTGTTTAACTAGCCTTAAACGGCCAACATTAGTAGTAGTAGTAGTAGTAGTAGTAGCTCATTTGCGATGTCAAAATCTCCGCCATTAACAATAAGCAGCCCTGCAGAGTTATTAATTGAAATACAATGCTCTTCTATTGATAAGACGTTTCAGAAGGTCACGATTCTTGCGAATATTGTACCATCCCCTCCCGAAAAAAAACATGAAGCAATACCACCATCATAACAGGTATATCACAGTCACTGTAAATAACTGCCAATTCTCAATGTTAAACACCATTACATGTTGTATCCTGTGTAGCCGCTTGCCATTATTAACCTCACTTGCCTCTCTTACTGGTCATTGGTGAGTACTACATTTACTCTGTTGGGCAATGGTGGCCTCATAATCTAAGGTAGCAATTGCTTCAGATCAAAACATTTGTGGCAGCAGCTAAGTAAACGACATATGATTTTGTTAGTAAGTGAATGTGCACATTATACCTTCAAGTTCAAACCTAATAACAAACATGACAACGTAAATTGCCTGTAATCCATTAACAAACAACAAACAATTTCAAAGATAATTTGAATTGGTTAGCTAAAATGATACAGGGAAGGCTTAAAATTGTCATAAGTAGACAGCTGACAATACAGAAATAGGACTTTTTAACCACGAGTGGAAAAGATTTTGCTTTTGTTGTTGGCTTTCATGAGTTGTAACCCAGGTAAGACATTTAGTAGGCCGTTTATTAAAGGAAATGGTGTGAGGCAACAGAAAGCTTGTTGACTCTATCAGCTAGTATAGTATTGTGACATACAGGTGCTGGTCATAAAATTAGGTTACACAATTTTCTGAGATACTGAATTTGGGGTTTTCATTAGTTGTCAGTTATAATCATCAAAATGTAAAGAAAAAAACACTTGAAATATATCAGTCTGTGTGGAATGAATGTATAAATTATACAAGTTTCACATTTTGAATGGAATTACTGAACTAAATCGATGATATTCACATTTTATGACCAGCACCTGTATAAGTGAGTTAGCCAGCAGTGCAAGCTAAACCTCTACCCATTGTCCCACAAACCAGTTAGAATGTTTTAACTATGTTGTCAGGTATTATACACAGCAAGGACAGAAGATCCGGTGTTACCTTTTATCTGCAGTTATCCATCATATAGTCGAAGAACGCTATTTTAATCCTACTCAGTGTAAACCTTTCGGTAAGTAGGGCTCCAGCCTCTTCGCCATGTCCATTTTTACAAATGTTTCTTAGGTTATTCAGGCTGGTCGTTTGGAGGCATGTCTTCTTTGTGCACTATTTGCCTCTTCAACAGGTATCTGGGGTCCAGGGGCCACAGGAACGGATGTGTTCTGAAGGGCTTCCACGTCTCTTTTAAAATGTCCTATTTCAACCTCCACCGCATCCAACCGACTCTGTTGGGAGACAAGCTCTATTTTCAGATGGTCAATTTCGTAAATTTGCTTTTCAAATGTTGTGCCAAGAGCCTTTTCTTCCAATTTTGTATGTTTCTCATTGTAAAATGAAGTGTTTCCAATTTTTTATTAAAAACTTCCTCAGACGACAACTCAGTAACGTCTTCCTCTGAACTGCTCATATTTTCTACAAGATAATTACAAACAAAGAACATTAATAAGTTGGTGTGAATACTTATAGAATGATACTATAAGAGATGCATTTATTTGCCTGTTTGTACCATGGTGTAGTGGTGCCAGAGGAAATGGCTATATTCAAATGTTCTCCCCCCAATTCCCCGCACCCAAATATAAGTTAATGCTCCCTGTCTACAACATTTTGAATACAGTGACATACACTAGAGAACCCAAACTCCCACACTGGACTTTTTGTAAGGCTAACGTAGGCATAACTGGTAAAATACTGAAGGAAACGATAAGATGCACTTGCTGTAAATTAAATGAGAAAATCATAAATTTCATACATTTTTATTCCTGCTCAAACCTTTGGAATAACAAGAAACAAGGCAAGCCTAGTTCAGCCAAGCCACAATTGAAACAAAGGCTTTTTTGGTAACCACTACAGCACAGAGCTGTACAATTGACGGGTGTCAGTATAGCCTCTTGTGTCTACCCTGAACAAATCCTCTTTTCCCACTGGTCGTTTTTAACAGTCAATTGGCCATTTGTGAATTATTTTGATACTGTTAAACTGACTAACACTTCTTACTAAGTTTACCTCCACCACAAATAGCATCTATGAACCATTTTAACAGCGTATTAGCCAGTAATTGGCTTTACCAGTATCTACTAACTTACTGGAATAGTCATAAGAATTGAGCAATTGCTAGCGAGTCTGCTAAAGCTATTTCACTTCATGGCATAAGAACGTAATTTTTTATTTCATAACATACATTTTTCTTTCATTCATGAATGACATATAAATAAAAGGTGACGATAACTAACTTTTTCATCAAGTGAAAAGAAGTGAGAATTATGGAATCTACCAGAAATAGTTGGAATACTGTTGAACCGTAAACCGTTTTATTGCAGCCCATAAATAAAATTAATAAATGTTGTTGCTCTCAATAGATAATTAATAGGTTATTAGCCAGAAAATAGGGTTACTAGTATCTACGAACTTCCTAGGAATAAGAATTGAGCAATCTGCAGCAAGACTGAAGATTAACTTTTACATTTCCCATTATAACCATGTACAGTTTTAGTTAAAACTTACTATAATGTAACTACTGTATTTTTAACCCAACAAATGTGTTTGTCTATCGTGACCCAAAACGCATGCACAAATGCGTACTTCCACCAGAAATAGTTGCAATATAACCGTAAATTGTTTTATTTCAGGCTTACTATAATGTAGTATAGTTTTTAGACAGCGAAGTTTTCGTCTATACTGAATAATTCGTAATGCGCAATTCGCTTTGCCTAGTTTACAGGTCCGCTTCTCTAACCACTACGCTATTTAAGTGTATCTAAAAAGCATTCGAAGTCCTGTATAGAATTAAACCAAACAACGGCAGAATGTAATGGCAGAATGATGTGTATTGAGGGTATCCAAAAAGCACTCAATATCCTGCATAGAACTTACCCAAATGCAAATATATCATCAAGATACCTTAAATATACGAAAGGAAGGATCTTGCACTTAAAGAATACTGCAACAGATCTAAGAGTTCTTTATCTGGGAGCTGGGGATCCGGGAACCTGTCAAATGCCTGTATGACTGCCTGCAACCCTAAAGAGGTTTCAATGTTTGTGTACAATGAGTTAATATCCACTGAGAAAGAAATGCCCCAGATGGTAATTCAAGCCCTTTGAGTTTGCCAACAAAATCATATGTGTCTTTGACGTAAGATGCATGTTTCTGGGATAGCGAATTAATAAAAGAGTCAATATATTCAGCAATTCGATATGATTCCAATCCACAATCACTAACAATTGGGCGGCCACTAGGGATCTAGTGGTGGGCAACGACAGTGACACCTGGAGGGCCGTGTTTGGGAGGAACGGCCCCCCTGATCTGAACCCGAGCGGTGTGCAGAGCTGTCAACTGATCACCACCTGGTGGAGAGTTGGATCTGATGGCGGGGGAGGAAGCTGGACAGACTCAAGCATACTGTAAAGGTCTGCTGGGAACGTCTGGCCGAGTCTCCTGTCAGAGAGATCTTTAACTCCCACCTCTGGCAGAGCTTTGACTGGATCACGAGGGAGGCTGGAGATATTGAGTCCGAGGGGACCATGTTCTCCACCTCCATTGTCGAAGTGGCCGCTCGGAGCTGTGGCCGTAAAGTCTCCGGCGCCTGTCGAGGCGGCAATCCCCGAACCCGGTGGTGGACACCGGAAGTAAGGGATGCTGTCAAGCTGAAAAAGGAGTCCTATCAGGCCTGGTTGGCTTGTGGGACCCCTGAGGCAGCTGACGGGTACCGGCAGGCCAAGCTGACTGCAGCCTGGGTGGAGGGTGCTTCGGGAGTATGGGGTCCTGGGTCCTTTGCTAAGGGCTGTCAGGTCCCTGTACGACCGAAGCAGGAGCTTGGTTCGCATTGCCGGCAGTAAGTCAGACTTGTTCCCGGTGCATGTTGGACGGCAGGGCTGCCCTTTGTCGCCATTTCTGCTCGTAATTTTTATGGACAGAATTTCTAGGCGCAGCCAGGGGCCGGAGGGTGTCAGGTTTGGGGACCACACAATTTCGTCTCTGCTCTTTGCGGATGATGTTGTCGTGTTGGCCCCTTCAAACCAGGACCTTCAGCATGCACTTGGACGGTTTGCAGCCGAGTGTGAAGTGGTTGGGATGACAATCAGTACCTCCAAATCCGAGGCCATGGTCCTCAGTCGGAAAAGGGTGGCTTGCCCACTTCAGGTTGGTGGAGAGTTCCTGCCTCAAGTGGAGGAGTTTAAGTATCTAGGGGTCTTGTTCACGAGTGAGGGAAGGATGGAACGGGAGATTGACAGACGGATCGGTGCAGCTTCTGCAGTAATGCGGTCGATGTATCGGTCTGTCGTGGTGAAGAAAGAGCTGAGCCGCAAGGCTAAGCTCTCGATTTACCGGTCAATCTACATCCCTACTCTCACCTATGGTCATGAGCTTTGTGTCATGACCGAAAGGACAAGATCCCGGATACAGGCGGCCGAAATGAGCTTTCTCTGCAGGGTGGCTGGGCGATCCCTTAGAGATAGGGTGAGAAGCTCGGTCACCCGGGAGGAGCTCAGAGTAGAGCCCCTGCTCCTCCACATCGAGAGGGGCCAGCTGATGTGGCTTGGGCATCTGTTCCGGATGCCTCCTGGACGCCTTCCCGGGAAGGTGTTCCGGGCCCGTCCCATCGGGAGGAGACCCCGGGGAAGACCTAGGACACGCTGGAGGGACTATGTCTCCCGGCTGGCCTGGGAACGCCTCGGTGTCCCCCCGGAAGAGCTAGAGGAAGTGTCTAGGGAGAGGGAAGTCTGGGCATCTCTGCTTAGACTGCTGCCCCTGCGACCCGGCCCAGGATAAGCGGAAAAAGATGGATGGATGGAGGTAAAATTGTCTAGGTCTGGGTATGTCAGGGCCCAACAGGTAAGTATATTGCTTGGAAGTTAACCCTGGAGTTGACAAACTGGGGCTTTCCTAGAAAAGCTCCTTTTACGCCTATTTTTGGGCCTACTATCAGCCAATCCACTCACAGGTAATAGTATTCCCCACTCCTTCCAAATTACTAGGAGTCAGGATATTGGACAAGTGCGGAAAGGCTACCATAGTCAATAGGCTGTGAACCTTTAACCTCACTCGTATTCGTTTTAGGAAGCACAGCCTGCAATGTTACCACTGATGTCTGAGTGAATTTACGCCTGTATCTTGTGGATATATTGATTGAATAAGCTGTTGTGAGCATTCAGGCAACATATTAAATGTCTGTATCATAAGCTGAAACTGAATGTTGCAAGTAGAAAACAGGAAATCTTAGGAGAGCAGACTGAGCCTGTGTGTCAGACTCCAGGAAACAGAGGGGGACAGATTAACAACACACACACATAGTCTGGGCAGGGGGAATTAAGAATAGACACAAGACAGAAACCACAAAGGGCAAGATGACGCTTGTGCTACATTTACACATATAAGGTATAGAACATAAATTGGACCAATGGCACACTTGCTGGCTAACTTACCGCCTCCACTTTTTAGGCGTTTTTGAAGTATAAATAATGCTGATGTGACTGTTCATTGTTAGACATTGTGGGGCGGCTTCTGTAAAAAACGGATGACACGGAATTGGTATTGACCTGACTCCTGGTGTGTTATTCTCCTTTCCATCAAACCAACTCGGGGAAGTGATAGACTTCAACAATCTGGCCTTAGCCCTGTTGTGGAAATTTCTCTAACCAATGTATTCTCACTGATTAAAATACTGAATCCCCTTGTTCAAATTAGAAAAGGAATGTGGGGGATCTGGTAATTGTCTAGGGGGCATCATTGACTGGTATCAGCAGATGAAATGGTTAATCTTTAATCAGTGCATCTGTATAACTCATCAGGGTATCTATTGTCTGTCAAGATGCTGTAAGAGCTCTTTAGAGTTCAAGAGGTTACCCATAGGTGGGGGAACAGCCCGCCCTTTGGGTAAAACCTATGTGACACCAGACGGATGGCCAGCAACTTACCACACCCCTTTTTCTTCTATAAATAGGAACTGTTCATGTATTAAGTTAGAGACTCCTCGGATGATTATGTTTGTAAGTGTTTGTCGCGTCTCTCTATTTGCAAATAAAACTTAATTGTGCCAAGATAATTTTGTCTCTGTACTTCCTCCTTTAAAAGTTCTGATCTATGTAATTGCCATCACAGCCCAAGCCACAGCCCGAGCCACAGCCCAAGCCACAGCCCGAGCCACAGCCCGAGCCACAGCCCAATCAAAGGAACTAGCATCAAAGTTCCCTATTTCCTATAGCCCGGCTGCTAGAACTGAATCATAGTGATCTACTAGGATGGACATCAAGTGGTCTGTATTCTCCTTGACTAATGCTAAAGTGGTTTGGTTAGGTGAGGATGGCTTGATAAAGGCTGTGAGTCTAATGACCTGTTTCATCATGCCAGGAGGAAAGGACCTAGTCATTTGCAACTCTGCCAAAATCTCTACATGATGAATTGCTTGTAACAGCTTAAAATACTGCTTGGTCAATTTAGGGTCAAAATAAGTTTTAAGAGTATCCAAGTTCAAGGTGGGTCAACTCTCTCCTAAGGCTTAAAAGAAGAGTCATATTCCACTTCAAATCACACCATAAAAAAG
The DNA here is from genome assembly GCF_011004845.1 of Esox lucius. Taxonomy (NCBI): domain Eukaryota; kingdom Metazoa; phylum Chordata; class Actinopteri; order Esociformes; family Esocidae; genus Esox; species Esox lucius. The sequence continues at coordinate 23,261 of NC_047577.1, forward strand.
AACAGCAAACAATAACGCGTCCCAACTGAGTCTCTTCTGTACAGTGGACTGGTTGAGATTAAAAACAAGCAGGAGTAAATACTATCTCCATAACAAACTTTTAGATTCTGTCCAAGTTTGATCCATGAACAAAATAGATGCAACCGGAAGTCAGGGGAGAGCCATCTTTATTCAGCATGAGGCTACGATGTTAACCTTCCATCTCTCTCATTTTTCTCTTCAATGATTACAAAGGGAACACAGTTTTTTATGCCCCAGCACATCCCCTCCAATATCCGACTGTCTTCCAATCACATACGTATATTCTACATCCTAACCTTACATGGCCTAATAGTGTCCCCTCTTAAGTTTCTTGGGTCCACAGCTTATCAGGTTGTGTGGAGCCTCTCAGTAGTAGATACCAACTGCTTGCGATACAGTACCTCATATAGCACAATATTACGAACCACTCCTCTAACAAGAGAATAGAACTAAAATACATCAGTAACGTGCGGTGAAATCTTGTCATGGGTAGGCTGTGACCTATCAATGTGGCATATATGTTCATATATTCATTCAGTTAATGTAGCAACCCAAGTTCATATCAGGCATCATCACATCGCTGCCTGGCGCCTGCATACAGCAAAGTCAGTCATATGTGAGGCTAATGCACAATCAAATCTAATAATCAAATTAATGGACACATCTATCTTATGACTTATACGACAAACAAATGTTTTGTGCGGTAAGAGAGGGAGGCGGCGCGGTGTCAGCGAACCGACAAGCAGCCTAGTCACTCCTTCAAAATGCGCAAACGCACACAGACAGCCACACACACACACACTATTGGTCTGACGACGGCGTACCAGGATTAAAAAAAGAGAACTACAAAACAGCATTTTAACCCACGAAATGCACCACAATCGCAGATAGACTTACAGTACAAATGTGGCAGAGGATTTGGATTTGAAACTCGCTAGGTTGAGAGCACATGAGCCACACTTTATGGCAATTGTTGAACGATCAACGTCAGACGCACACACAGGACACACCAACAGTGCTTACCACCCCCACAAATGTTCAACTGTTAAGAATTTACGTGTATCAGAATCTCTGAAGGACGAGGCTGAAGAAGGACGAGGCAGAATCTCTGAAGAATGAAGATTTAACACAAAGATTTATTAATAGAAAATGGTAAGTCAAAATACATGAATTACGCTGCAGCGGTAAAATAGTTGTTTTAACTTGTAAGTTTCCACACCTATTCCCCCAATTCTGTTTAACAATTGGTTTTGTTTTCTCCTGCGCCAGGGGTGGTTACTTTTCACTCTTGTGAGAAAAAACCCACCTTATTGGCTCTTCGTTGGCATGGTGACATGTTGGGTGAATCTCGTTTTTATCTTCGCTATCCAATGAAGAAGGACATGCTCTAAACTCCCCCCTCTGGGGTTATTTTCGGTTACAGATCAAAAGGTTCTTGCAAACAGATGTGAAATCTTAACAAGGTTACCGGAATTAGCATTCTATTGTCCTAACCTAGACTAGAACATCAGGGGGTTGGAGACAGAAGGTCTCTTCCTGTCTCTCTAAACTAGACAAAGGAAAATCAAGGTGAGTGTGAGACAGAAGGCTGTTTAGACCTATTAGTTAGAGAGGGACAAGGACTGAGAATTACAAAAGCGTGGAGTTTTAAACTTTGATGGTTGTTGTATCCAATCATATTTTCCTAACCTGACTGCAGCATACAATTTAATACAACAAAAACATAGAAATACATGGTTATTAAATCAGCATTATTTAAACTTAATTTATTTCAACACAACCAAACTTGACAATTGCGCAAGACGCATAACTGTTGCTGCTCACTAAACTATACTCGGCATTTCAAGTTTAAATGGCTATGACATATAGTTTCTGAGCATTTACTGCCAATTGAGTCACGTCATTATAGTAGATTTCAGTTCATAATGTCTTTATATGTAACCAATTGTCGATGTGATTTGGCTATGACATTTTCTGGCTGTTTCTTATGGCCTATTCATCCCAGTATTTCTCCCTGATTGCCCAATTGTGATTCAGGAGGTCCCTCTGGCTCTTGACACCCACCCCACTGTGACACCATCATCTGGCTGGCAATTTCAGAAATTTCCCAGAAGTCATTAAGTCTCCCCATTCGTTCTCCTATTCCCTTCAACTCCTGCCAACTGTTTGCTTACTATCTATGTGTGTAACGAGGCATAGATACCATATATGATCTAACATCATATGTGGTGATCTAACATATGATGCAAACACCAACCCTAACCCTAACCCTTAATGGCCCTCATTTATCATTATTGCATAGAAACGGGCGTATATGTTGGCGTAAGATTTTGCTTACACTCCTCTCACCGCCTGATTTATGAAGCTGTGCGTACCTTCAAAATACAGGTGTACGCAATACCTTCCCTTGATAAATGCCGCGGCTGAAAACGATTGTCATTAGAATAACACGCCCTTATATATTCAAGTCTCCGCATCCCCCACGCCCTCATTTTACGCCATGGACACACGGAAGACGGCAAAAAAGAGAAACTTCTCTGACGTGGAGATTGAGACGATCACCAGGGAGGTAGAAAGCAGTTTAAAAAAGCAGAATAAAAGATGATGATGTGATGTGGAGTGTCATTCATTCACATTAATAATTGCATTACAATTTGTAATATTCGTCTTATTATTTTATTATATTTATTATAAATGACGTTTATTGTTATTTAGAAGAAGAATGTCGTTCCATCCTTCCATCATCTTCCGCTTATCCAGGGCCGGGTCGCGGGGGCAGCAGTTTAAGCAGGGATGCCCAGACTTCCCTCTCCCCAGACACTTCCTCTAGCTCTTCCGGGGGGACACCGAGGCGTTCCCAGGCCAGCCGGGAGACATAGTCCCTCCAGCGTGTCCTAGGTCTTCTCCGGGGTCTCCTCCCGGTGGGACGGGCCTGGAACACCTTCCCAGGAAGGCGTTCCGGAGGCATCCTAAACAGATGCCCAAGCCACCTCAGCTTACCCCTCTCGATGTGGAAGAGCAGCGGCTCTACTCTGAGCTCCTCCCGGGTGACCGAGCTTCTCACCCTATCTCTAAGGGATTGCCCGGCCACCCTGCGGAGAAAGCTCATTTCATGACCATAGGTGAGAGTAGGAACGTAGATTGACTGGTAAATCGAGAGCTTCGCCTTGTGGCTCAGCTCTTTCTTCACCACGACAGACCGATACATCGACTGCATTACTGCAGAAGCTGCACCGATCCGTCTGTCAATGTCGTTATTATTATTATTTCTATTATTATTATTATTATTTAGAAGAATGTCATTTTTATTAATTTGTCAGTCTGAATTTTATTTTGGTCATTAAAAGCCTTTTATTACTGAACCCAGTCCGTGCGCAACTGCCGGGCCTAACACTGAAACGTCATGTAAAGCGCACAGGCTCGCATCTGAAGGAATACATATAAATCAAATGCTTTGGTAAAGTCACACAAATTAAACATTGAAGTCCATGTTGCACAAAAATAAACACTGAAGTTTGTAATTATGTTGTTGTTTCTTTTACAGTGGGTCATAATATATCATATCTTTTAGTTTGTCAGTGCGTTTTATATTTTTTTTTACAGTGGGTCATAATATATCATATCTTTTAGTTTGTCAGTGCGATTTTTTTTTCTGCGCATTTCCGCACTAACTCAAAACGTGCGTACACCACCTCCTGAGCTGGCGTAGGATTTGAGAGTGCCGTACGCCAACGTCCATATTGATAAATCTCAAAGTCACCATGGTTTTGGGTGTACGCCAGGTATACGCTGGAAATTTGGTGTACGCACTTTTGATAAATGAGGGCCAAAGTGTCCAAAGGGCCCAATTTGTAAAGGACACTTTGGCCTTGCTTTACAAATGAGTAAGTAGATCACAGAATTTTATATCAAATGTAATACTATCCTGCATTAATTTATAATTCCTACAAACAACAGTGTCTCCTTTCAAATGGAACCAAAAGGGTTATGGTGAGCTACAAGCATTTAGATTTGGGTACATCATTTTAGGCGGAAATGTACTTTTTTTTGCCCTTGCAAGAACAGGTTAATGTGGTGATCTGAACTAGTCTCTATGGGAATGGTGGACATGTGTTGAGTTTATAAGTTTAGTTTGTTGGTTTGATTTTAAAAGTCCTTGGTCATATAATGTCCTTTGCCCCTAACCCTAACCCTATGCCCAATTCATTAAATTAGGAGTTTAAGAGTAGGATCCAAAATAACATTTAGAGACATTCATGATTAACAGAAAAATGTAGCTCCATTTGGGCTGGATGTGCACTACGTTGTTTATACATGTAAAATGTAGAATCACTGTCATACCCAAGTTATCCACAAAATGTCCAGTGTGAAAGCAAGAACTTTTAATAACATGGGGCACAAATCTGCAATTACATGACAGTGCACAATTTTTTGCTACTTCTTTAAGCTTGTCAGTGCCACCTTTACAACCCACGGCCAGAAATTATGGACTGAATCTTTAATAGAGGGTGATTACAGCAAATGCAGTAATCACAGGACAAAATGATAACAGACAGGATGTAGACACCTTTATTTCTGTAGTCATGGGAACCATCACACTGTCTCTGACACACGCACACAAGCACAAACACACCAAGCTGTGGGACAAGTTAAAAAACAGAATGTTCATGAGTCTCCAAAGTAACATGTTTCCATAGCAACACTACAGTGAAATGATCTCTCATAACACAGAGGTAATGTTATGGTCACCAGGGAAACACCACAAGAAACTCATCCTGCATCCATCCTTCTCCCTCTCCTCTCCTCTTCACAGGGTGATTTTTGTGTTGCGAAAGCTGGAATTATCCCTGAAAAGAAAACAATGTCATAACACCATCCTGGCTTTACTGTCATGAGGACACTATCCACCCTGGCATTACTGTCATGAGGACACTATCCACCCTGGCATTACTGTCATGAGGACACTATCCACCCTGGCATTACTGTCATGAGGACACTATCCACCCTGGCATTACTGTCATGAGGACACTATCCACCCTGGCATTACTGTCATGAGGACACTATCCACCCTGGCATTACTGTCATGAGGACACTATCCACCCTGGCATTACTGTCATGAGGACACTATCCACCCTGGCATTACTGTCATGAGGACACTATCCACCCTGGCATTACTGTCATGAGGACACTATCCACCCTGGCATTACTGTCATGAGGACACTATCCACCCTGGCATTACTGTCATGAGGACACTATCCACCCTGGCATTACTGTCATGAGGACACTATCCACCCTGGCATTACTGTCATGAGGACACTATCCACCCTGGCATTACTGTCATGAGGACACTATCCACCCTGGCATTACTGTCACGAGGACACTATCCACCCTGGTTTTACTGTCACGAGGACACTATCCACCCTGGCATTACTGTCACGAGGACACTATCCACCCTGGCATTACTGTCATGAGGACACTATCCACCCTGGCATTACTGTCATGAGGACACTATCCACCCTGGCATTACTGTCATGAGGACACTATCCACCCTGGCATTACTGTCATGAGGACACTATCCATCCTGGTTTTACTGTCATGAGGACACTATCCACCCTGGCATTACTGTCATGAGGACACTATCCATCCTGGCTTTACCGTCATGAGGACACTATCAATCCTGGTGTTATTATCCATCCTGTATTCTAATTTAAAGAAAAAACTAAAATCTAAACAAAGCTTCAACAGTTTAATCTTCTCCTCTGCTTTCACAGCTCCGCTACAGGCATTTTTTCACAGAGGGTGAACCATTTTTAGTAGATTATGTTGTGTTCATTTTAGACTCTAGGCCTAGACCTATCATACCCACTAACCCTAACCCATCTATAATACCATAGTGATTTTATTACCCACTAACCCTACCCCATCTATAACACCAAAGAGACTTCATAACCCACTAACCCTTACCCCATGTATAATACCAAAGTGATTTTATTACCCACTTTGAAACAAAAAATTACATTGGAACATAGGTACTTACAAACCCCATTTCAAAAAAGTTGGGACACTGTACACATTTTGAGTAAAAAAGGAATGGAATAATTTACAAATCTCAAACTTAATTCACACAATAGAATATAGATAACATATCGAATGTTGAACGTGAGACATTTTGTAATGTCATGCCAAATATTGGCTCATTTTGGATTTCATGAGAGCTACACATTCCCAAAAAGTTGTGACAGGTAGCAATAAGAGGTCGGAAAATTAAATGCACAAATAAGGAACAGCTGGAGGACCAATTTGCAACTTATGTCAATTGGCAACATAATTGGGTATAAAAAGAGCCTCTCAGAGTGGCAGTGTCTCTCAGAAGTCAAGATGGGCAGATGATCACCAATTCCCCCAATGTTGCGGTGAAAAATAGTGGGGCAATATCAGAAAGGAGTTTCTCAGAGAAAAATTGCAAAGAGTTTGAAGTTATCATCATCATCATCTATAGTGCATAATATCATCCAAAGATTCAGAGAATCTGGAACACTCTGTGCGTAAGGGTCAAGGCCGGAAAACCATACTGGATGCCGTGATTTTCGGGCCCTCAGACGGCACTGCATCACATACAGGAATGATAATGTAATGGAAATCAACATGGGCTCAGGACTACTTACAGAAAACATTGTCGGTGAACACAATCCACCGTGCCATTCACCGTTACCGGCTAAAACTCTATAGGTCAAAAAAGAAGCCGTATCTAAACAGGATCCAGAAGCGCAGGCGTTTTCTCTGGGCCAATGATCATTTAAAATGGACTGTGGAAAAGTGGAAAAGTGCCCTGTGGTCAGACTAATAAAAATTTGAAGTTCATTTTGGAAAACTGGGACGCCATGTCATCCGGACTAAAGAGGACAAGGACAACCCAAGTTGTTATCAGCGCTCAGTTCAGAAGCCTGCATCTCTGATGGTATGGGGTTGCATGAGTGCGTGTGGCATGGGCAGCCTACACATCTGGAAAGGCACCATCAATGCTGACAGTTATATCCAAGTTCTAGAACAACATATGCTCCCATCCAGACGTCGTCTCTTTCAGGGAAGACCTTGCATTTTCCAACATGACAATGCCAGACCACATACTGCATCAGTTACAATGTCACGGCTGCATAGAAGAAGGATCCGGGTACTGAAATGGCCAGCCTGCAGTCCAGATCTTTCACCCATAGAAAACATTTGGCGCATCATAAAGAGGAAGGTGCGACAAAAGACGTAAGACAGTTGAGCAACTAGAAGCCTGTATTAGACAAGATTGGGACAACATTCCTATTCATAAACTTGAGCAACTTGTCTCCTCAGTCCCCAGACGTTTGCAGTCTGTTATAAACAGAAGAGGGGATGCCACACAGTGGTAAACATGGCCTTATTCCAACATTTTTTGAGATGTGTTGATGCCATGAAATTTAAAATCAACTTATTTTTCCCTTAAAGTGAAGCATTTTCTCAGTTTAAACATTTGTTATGTCATCTATGTTGTATTCTGAATAAAATATTGAAATTTGAAACTTCCACATCATTGCATTCTGTTTTTATTCACAATTGTACAGTGTCCCAACTTTTTTGGAATCGGGTTTGTATTATATTGTGATTGTAGGCTGAGTAAAGCTGTCACACTAAGTGCTTCCCACTAATTGTAATAACAGTGCCACAGTTGTGATGTGCCGCCACAGAACAGAATATTTTTCTGTGGCTGCACATCACAATTTAGCAGAAGCAAGATTGCACAAGCATCAGAACAGAGCAACACAATCCTGCACCCGACGTACAGAGTAACAAGCTAGTAAGTAAGATCAGAGAAACATAACTGACTGTCTGTGCACGCGCATGTTTGTGTTGAACTGTCAGTAAGTGGCTGGAACAAAGAAGGCAGCCATGATCTGAGCAACAACCAAAGAAAGAAGCTAGCTACCTAATTGTCCCAAGTTGACAGCTATAATTGGCTACAAGAGATAAGCGTCATGCATGCAACAATAAGACCTGCGGTTTTCGTATATTTTGCCATCAACCACACATCTGTCCAGTTTATACAGCACATCTAAAACATTTCTTCATCAGATGATGTGAGTTTACATGCCATTCCTTTAATTATGTAATAAAATTAATTGAACTAAATGTAATTGATGTAGCAAAATACTGAAATGTGAGAATTGTAAATAGTTAACAAAAGAAAGTTTTGAATAGCTAAGGCTTGATACAGTTTTCTAGGTGATTAACATATTAGTCTTGTCACGCACGACGCCGGGTGTGAAAGCACAGTGGATAGGCAGCACGACGCCGGGTGTGAAAGCACAGTGGATAGGCAGCACGACGCCGGGTGTGAAAGCACAGTGGATAGGCAGCACGACGCCGGGTGTGAAAGCACAGTGGATAGGCAGCACGACGCCAGGTGTGAAAGCACAGTGGATAGGCAGCACGACGCCAGGTGTGAAAGCACAGTGGATAGGCAGCATGACGCCGGGTGTGAAAGCACAGTGGATAGGCAGCATGACGCCGGGTGTGAAAGCACAGTGGATAGGCAGCATGATGCCGGGTGTGAAAGCACAGTGGATAGGCAGCATGATGCCGGGTGTGAAAGCACAGTGGATAGGCAGCATGACGCCGGGTGTGAAAGCACAGTGGATAGGCAGCATGATGCCGGGTGTGAAAGCACAGTGGATAGGCAGCACGATGCCGGGTGTGAAAGCACAGTGGATAGGCAGCACGATGCCGGGTGTGAAAGCACAGTGGATAGGCAGCACGACGCCGGGTGTGAAAGCACAGTGGATAGGCAGCACGACGCCGGGTGTGAAAGCACAGTGGATAGGTAGCACGACGCCGGGTGTGGAAGCAAAGTGGATAGGCAGCACGATGCCGGGTGTGAAAGCACAGTGGATAGGCAGCACGATGCCGGGTGTGAAAGCACAGTGGATAGGCAGCACGACGCCGGGTGTGAAAGCACAGTGGATAGGCAGCACGACGCCGGGTGTGAAAGCACAGTGGATGTTCACGTGTTTTGGGACGGCGTCTATCTGACTCTCTTTTAGCAGATTTACTTTATTCAGATTTTGCCTTTCTGCCAAATGAGAATGGAGAACACTAAAACCACTGAGATCTCGTCTGAAACCAGAGGAAGTGAATATGTTGGTTTTCCTCACACGTTGAAAACCATTAGCCTATTCGTTACCAGTAGGCCTGATTTGCACTTGCAATATGGTAGCATTCTTACAGACTAAAAGTTGATTTGACCATTTATTTATTTAGCCATTCCTTTAATATTTAGCAATGTCAATATCAATGACAATATCCTGGCGTCACTGTCATAACCAGACTGTCCTGGGGTCACTGTCATAACCAGACTGTCCTGGCGTCACTGTCATAACCAGACTGTCCTGGCGTCACTGTCATAACCAGACTGTCCTGGCGTCACTGTCATAACCAGACTGTCCTGGCGTCACTGTCATAACCAGACTGTCCTGGCGTCACTGTCATAACCAGACTGTCCTGGCGTCACTGTCATAACCAGACTGTCCTGGCGTCATTGTCATAACCAGACTGTCCTGGCGTCACTGTCATAACCAGACTGTCCTGGCGTCACTGTCATAACCAGACTGTCCTGGCGTCACGGTCATAACCAGACTGTCCTGGCGTCACGGTCATAACCAGACTGTCCTGGCGTCACTGTCATAACCAGACTGTCCTGGCGTCACTGTCATAACCAGACTGTCCTGGCGTCACTGTCATAACCAGACTGTCCTGGCGTCACGGTCATAACCAGACTGTCCTGGCGTCACGGTCATAACCAGACTGTCCTGGCGTCACTGTCATAACCAGACTGTCCTGGCGTCACTGTCATAACCAGACTGTCCTGGCGTCACTGTCATAACCAGACTGTCCTGGCGTCACTGTCATAACCAGACTGTCCTGGCGTCATTGTCATAACCAGACTGTCCTGGGGTCACTGTCATAACCAGACTGTCCTGGCGTCACTGTCATAACCAGACTGTCCTGGCGTCACTGTCACAAGATGTGCATTATATCACCAAAAAGTGCCAGGTTCTGAGGGTGACATACTTGAGGCTGTCGTTGTGGGTCTTGTATTCCATGATGGTGTTGGGTGGGAGGTTGAGGACACGTCGAAGAGTGTCTCGGATCCTAGACGTCGTCACCTGGTCACTGGATGTCTTGTTCCATATGGACAGAATGTCTTCCTGTAGATGTTAAATAACTATGTATAGATATCTTCGTACAGAGTTACACATATCTGTGATGGAAATGCACATTTTCTTTGACCTTTTTCATTTCGTATTTCTAGTAATCTTCCTGAAAAACCTAAACAGCTATAATGTATGATAAAGGGAATCAATATTTATTGATTTAGTTTGTTTTTATTGGTGCAGAAGACCATACCAAAGCATTTTAGTCTTTAGCATATCATCCATATGATATAAAAAATATTCTAGAACATAGGATGATATAATTTTGGGGCATTTCTGCCAGCCCCATCCGAATATCCAAAACACCAACAAACCTCTGATTAGGAGTCAGCCAAAACACTTGCGTTTTTCAATGAGTTGAGTACTGTGTGTGTGTGTGTGTGTTTGTATAAATGTACCTGGAAGCGTATAGAAACCACTACGCCACAGATCTCCTCTCCCACCATGAACTGTTCACCCAACATGGCAAGGATAATATTCTCCCAGAACCTGCTGGCTAGACCTGTCAATACAATACAACAATAACAACATTGCTAAGGGCAGCAATAAAAATGATCAAATAGGATAAAATTTACTCAGACGGTGTTTGATAGAATTAATGGGTTTTGGGTTAGTATTTCAATGGCACAAGGAAGAAATATACAACACTAGTCAAAAATGTGGACACCCTTACACATTCAAGAAAGTCTTTGTTTTTACTATTTTCCACATTGTAGAATAGTGAAGACATCAAAGCTATGAAAAGACAAATGGAATGATGTAGTAACCAGGCTTGGAATTGTCATTTTAGGGGTTTCGCCCCTGAACCACCGTGCCTCCCCACCCACAACGTGCCCCCACCCTCCACTGCAGTGGCGGCTGCTGGTCTTTCAGAGGGGAAGCTCATTTTCGGCCTACATTATAACCCTCTGATGGTCTTAATTTGTAGTGACACTCAGTGTCTTTGGGGTGTTTTGGACCCCAGACAATAACATTTAATTTTGTAACAGAACAATATTATTTATTTTTTACAAATATAATTTTACTCTGTTTATCAATGTTTTTACTCAGCATTTGCGCAGTTTCTGGAGCATTTGTGATATCTTTAACATTTCTATAAATACATTAATATTTATTAAAACAGGCTTATATTTTTTTTTAACTGCATTTTACGTAAAATTCCCTTTATAAAAGACCCAGATTTCGAACTTTCATTCATGGGGATACCATGGATAATAAGGTTTAATGTAAGTTTCACCCGCGTACGACGCTAGCCTAGCCTACTACTGTATATGAATATATAATGTATATAATGTATACTGTATAAAAAATATTATTAAACTTTGTAAAACTGAAACAAGGATTGTGGTGTAGCCAATAATTGTGTGAAATGTATGATGCAAATAGGCTAGCAATTTCACCAAACTACTATCAAGAAATATTGCAGCAGTTTGTCTTTCGAATACACTTGAGAAATCCGTGATGGGACTGATCGCGAAATAGCTTCAGTGACTTTTTATATTACAGACCGCTGTCAGTCAAAAGGAGATGCAGTTTGACAGATCGTCAGATCCTCCAATCATCACACGGAAGCCCGGAGTCCGGGGCAGCCCATTCCTCATGCACCCCCAGAGACACTGAGCGTCCGTGGGCGGGACATAATCGCAGCATTTATCCAATCAACGTCTACTTTTGGAGCACTGAAAAAAACTGTTCTAAGCAGCCCCATTGAAGTCAATGGACGCTCGGCTTCAACAGGGAAATGCACTGTGATGCTGCAGGATTGTATGAGAACAAAATCGAGTCGATCCGTAGCTGATTCTGAACTAACTCGTTTTAGAGATGAACGTGTTTTAAAGCATTTTTAGTCAATAAAATGTTTACAGAATAGTACATATTTGACCATTATTTTTTTTTACATTATAGGGGAAGCCGAGCTTCCCTTGCAGTCTTAAAGAAATCCCCACTGCTCCACTGCTCCCCACCCCAAAACCAATGAGTAGGTATGTCTTAACCATTGACTGGTAGTGTATAGATATATATCCTTAACCCATCATAATAAAGAAATACTCTTGAAGGAGTATGTCTTAACTTTTGACGGGTACTGTGTAGATATCCTAAACCCATCATAAGGACTTATACAAACCTTTCCTCAGCCTGATAATCCACTTCCCCCCGTTCTTATTGGCTTCATCCTAGAGGGTTACACAGACATTACTTTAAGAGACAGTTGGATCTCCAAACCCTAGTTGATCCTAATATGACATAATAATAATAATAATAATAATAATAATAATCATCATCATCTCAACATTACCTCCCACATGGGTTTGATGCCCTCTTTAAACAGGTGGAAGTCTGAGTGACCTGTCAGATCTCCTGGGCGTACCAGATGACTGTAGAACTTCCAGAACTGTTCCACCTGGCAACCAACCACATTACAGCAATATCAGTTCATCCAACCACAGCACAGCAATAGCAGTTCAACAAAAAGTGGACAGATCATCTAGGACTAATACCATCAACTGTACAAAAAAGCATGAAAATATAGGTACACAATAGTATTGTATGATATAGGTACACAGAGTCTGTATAAAACACTTGCTAAATGACTTGGATGTTAAGAGCAGCCTAAATGTAGAAATTATTGAAGCAGTGATACCACATTCCCCATAATCGATAAAGATTCCATTTTCTTTCTTTCCATTTGAGTCATTTAGCAGGAGCTCTTATCCGGAGAGACTTACTGTAAGGTTCGGTTGGCTGGGAGTAGAGGTAGCTGCTATGGATGGTAAAAACGGTTTTGCCAATATAAATGTGCCACTGTATGGATTTGCCCATTCCGTATATGCGGACAAGTGATCTGGGCAGCGCCAAAACGCTCCAGCTCCACTTGAAGCATCCACGGTGTAGCAACAGCATTCCGGGACAAAACGCTACAGCTCCATTTGAAGCATCTGCAGTGTAGCAACAGCATTCTGGGACAAAACGCTACAGCTCCATGTGAAGCATCTGCAGTGTAGCAACAGCATTCTGGGACAAAACGCTCCAGCTCCATTTGAAGCATCCAGAGTGTAGCAACAGCATTCTGGGACAAAACGCTCCAGCTCCATTTGAAGCATCCGCAGTGTAGCAACAGCATTCTGGGACAAAACGCTCCAGCTCCATTTGAAGCATCCGCAGTGTAGCAACAGCATTCTGGGACAAAACGCTCCAGCTCCATTTGAAGCATCCACGGTGTAGCAACAGCTTTCTGGGACAAAACGCTCCAGCTCCATTTGAAGCATCCGCAGTGTAGCAACAGCATTCTGGGACAAAAAACGCTCCAGCACCATTTGAAGCATCCGCAGTGTAGCAACAGCTTTCTGGGAAAAAACGCTCCAGCTCCATTTGAAGCATCTGCAGTGTAGCAACAGCATTCTGGGACAAAACGCTACAGCTCCATGTGAAGCATCTGCAGTGTAGCAACAGCATTCTGGGACAAAACGCTCCAGCTCCATTTGAAGCATCCAGAGTGTAGCAACAGCATTCTGGGACAAAACGCTCCAGCTCCATTTGAAGCATCCGCAGTGTAGCAACAGCATTCTGGGACAAAACGCTCCAGCTCCGTTTGAAGCATCCACGGTGTAGCAACAGCTTTCTGGGACAAAATGCTCCAGCTCCATTTGAAGCATCCGCAGTGTAGCAACAGCTTTCTGGGACAAAACGCTCCAGCTCCATTTGAAGCATCCGCAGTGTAGCAACAGCATTCTGGGACAAAAAACGCTCCAGCACCATTTGAAGCATCCGCAGTGTAGCAACAGCTTTCTGGGACAAAACGCTCCAGCTCCATTTGAAGCATCCGCAGTGTTTCCACGGTGAGCGGACAAGTTCAGTAATCGGGGTAATGGCAGCAAGCGAAGGGCGCATTCATATTATCACATTGAATAATGAGGCTAGATGCCTCGGACACTGAAGGGAACGCTTGAGGATGTGTTGGACCGAAAATGCTTTGATACATTCAAGTCAACTATAAAAGCAGGATGAACTTGTGAATCGTTTTCTAAATGTAGGCTTTTTGTGGCCTTTTACATTATTATTATTAGTCATCCCAAACTGCTGTTTCCGAAGACATCAAACTGTCCCATATATCAGGAATAAATGTGCATTCTAGGATTAAAATGTAGCTAATCAGCACTTGTATTAAACAAAAATTTAGTATAATTTTTTGCCTTTTTATTACAGAAGCTTACAAAGCTCAAGCAAGATTCCCCCATTTCAAACTAGAGACAGCTTAAAAAATTACAACTATTTATATAATATTGTTTTACAATTTAGGCTATCCCAAATATAACAATGATGAAAAATGTGTCTATATTTCCATTATCAGCGTTAATTAAGCCAAAGATTCTCTCTTGAAACTTTAGAGATAGAAACACCAAACCAATGTTCTCATGCAATTCCAACCGAAAAACACTAACGTGTAGGCTATGGACTACAACAATATACATTGCTATAATTACTATTAATTAATCATAAAATAGTATCCCTTCAACTGTTCAAACTAGAAACCAAACATACTTTCTTTAAAACATTTAGGCAACACCAAATTAAAATGCTTAAATGTGTATCGATTGATTACATTGCATAATTACCATTAATTACCCTAAAACATTATATTTGAAACATTAAACCTAAAGACAACAAAAGCAAATGTTCTGACTGCACAATGAGAAACAGAAAAAAATCAAGTGTGTACTCACTGAGGCAACAGTGCCGATCTGTCGTATGTTCTGTTCGTAGCTGAGTGTGTTGGCAGGCCGGGACGGAGTCCTCCGAGAATACCAGAAGGTATAGTTATACTGGAGAGGATGTTCTCCTGCTGCAGGACTCACCATCTGCCAGAAAGTCAGTTGACGTATCAATCAAACATTACATATAAAAAAAATAGTTATAAAAGGAACATTTGAAATACAAACACTTATTCCGGCAGGCATGAGTGTGCTGGACACTGGATTTCTCCCATTCGATGTATTAGACAGTTGAAGCAGGTGAGCGCTCCTCATTTGAACTCTACCTGGAGCTTCGCGGAACAAACGCTCAAGTACCAGCCCCTCAAGTTACGCCTGAAGATCCTTTGTTATCAGTGCAGGCTTGTGGTGCTGATATTCAGGAGTCTCTGCTATGTTGATAGGCTAACAGTATGTAGTCAGCAGAACTACATAAGTCATGTTGACAGGCTAACAGAAGTCAAGTCAAATGTATTTATAAAGCCCACTTAAAAACAACTTATGTTGATCAAAGTGCTGTACAGTCAAAACATATAGCCAACTAAACATATGTATAAGACATCACAAACCTAAACAGAACTTCCTACCCATTTGCAGACTCAGGTCTTAAAGTTGGATTTAAAAATGTTGCTACTAGTAGAGGACCTAATATATAAAGGTAGGCTGTTCCACAACTTTGGAGCAGCAACAGAAAAGGCACAATGTCCTTTAAATGTTAAAACGTGACCATGGAGAACACAAAACCTAAGGGTCCTGGAGGAAGAGTGCTGACTAAGGAGGTCAGAAATATAGGAGGGTTCTGATCAAAGTAGGACATTAAAAACAAATAAAAAAACATTTAATCAATCCTATATTTAACAGGTAGCCAGTGGAGAGAGGCCAGTACAGGAGTGATGCTTTCTCTCTTTTTTGTACATAAGTCATGTTGACAGGCTAACAGTATGTAGACAGCAGACCTACATAAGTCATGTTGACAGGCTAACAGTATGTAGACAGCAGACCTACATAAGTCATGTTGACAGGCTAACAGTATGTAGACAGCAGACCTACATAAGTCATGTTGACAGGCTAACAGTATGTAGACAGCAGACCTACATAAGTCATGTTGACAGGCTAACAGTATGTAGACAGCAGACCTACATAAGTCATGTTGACAGGCTAACAGTATGTAGACAGCAGACCTACATAAGTCATGTTGACAGGCTAACAGTATGTAGACAGCAGACCTACATAAGTCATGTTGACAGGCTAACAGTATGTAGACAGCAGACCTACATAAGTCATGTTGACAGGCTAACAGTATGTAGACAGCAGACCTACATAAGTCATGTTGACAGGCTAACAGTATGTAGACAGCAGATTATAAATGTATATAATATCAGTAGTTATGGGCAGCCTAGCAGTTGGCCGATGTGCTACCTTTTACCAGGAGTTCAAATGTCTATGTCCTGACTTGTTAGAAACAAGTAAGAATGATTAGGATTAACAGGTTCATATTCACTGTGTACCTTGCGAGGGTTGTTGTTGATGGAACCATCTTCCTCACGGTTACACACAGTCTCATCCAGGTCCTCTTGGTCCTCATCTTTCAGACTAGGGTGGGAGTTACAGGTGGTCATACATGTTTTTAGTAAACTGAGGCTTAACCTAACCCATCAGACCATAACTAACTACGTTAGATTGTCCAAGCAACATATTGTTACATTCATTAAATAAGAATGAATTAATGGCTAGAACAGCTATCTAATCACAAACTCTCCACAATACTACATTAGTCCATCTAGCTGGGGCAGGATCAAGGCTTATACTAGGCACACAGCTTGAATATTTACTATTAATCCAGACAGTTTAAAACAACGTCTAAAAGTACCCGGAAGCACTACGTTGTGTAGCTAAGTAGCTAAAGTGATAACGGAGTAGCATAAGCTGAAGTGAGTAGCTAACTCACGACGTCAGTAAATTACGATATAATATCTGTTTAATCTAAATGAGCAGCCCACAGTTCAACAGTAGGAGTGCCACAGCTTCCATGGTAACCGGCTATGGGTAGCTAAAAGTTAGCTAAGCCAACGCTAGTAGCTCAATGTCTAACTTAAACAGAATGATGGGAAACGCAGCTAGCATCATGGCTAGCACAACCAGACAGTCAACTTACTGGTCAAACTGGTTCATCGCAGCTTCGAACAGTCTTCAACAGGAAAACGAAACTCACGACAACCAGGTAGAATCGGGTAGAATGTGTTCAACGTCCTTAAGTCGACCAAGATCAATTGCTAACTTGCTCCAGATAACAAACTAGTTTGCTTGCTAACTTCTCTCGTCTGAAGTTCCACGCAGCCGCAGTTCCACGTGAAGGTAAGAAATAGCGGCTGTGACAAACAGAGCGACGTCTTTTGAAAGCGCCTGCCCTGTCCCTTACACCAAATGTATTGCCGTTTTGGGAGTTGGATGGATGATCAATGTCACGGCCAGTTTTGCTAATGTAGAACAATTATTATCAACAAAATGTGGTGGTTCACCATTGTGCTTAAATAGTATCTGAAACTGTCAATTTCAGCAATATATCGCTGACAGAACGGATTACAGTACATTGTAATCCTGTAAATACAATCTCATTTGCGGGGGCTATACCTATCAACGATATGTCCTACGATGACCAGACTTGGTGAGAAATTTTAGGTTGGCGGCCTTTAGCGTTCATCAGATCCGAAATTAGTCAGAGATTGCCTGGGATTGTCTCGGTTTTAAGCTGGGTGTCCCGGGCCCTTTCAAAATATCTGTAAAACACTAAAATGTCCCCTTTCAGACATTCACTACCAAATTGTTCCGGTTTTCACCACAATTAAAATAGTAATAATAATAATACTTTGTTTCCACATAAGAGTCAGAGCCAAACTAACAACTGTGTAGAACTTTGAGGCAAAGCAACAATTCTCATCAAAGCACCCCCCTCCCCCCGCTCCACCAACCACAAGCAGGCATGATGACCAACATGCGTGCATAAGCGCATACATGTGTGCGTGCATTAACATGCGCATACACAAGAGTCCTGGTTTGGTCCCCTTAAGTCAGTGGCCTTCAGCTTCTACCAGAACCCTGTCGGCGGCCTTCAGCTTCTACCAGAACCCTGTCGGCGGCCTTCAGCTTCTACCAGAACCCTGTCGGCGGCCTTCAGCTTCTACCAGAACCCTGTCGGCGGCCTTCAGCTTCTACCAGAACCCTGTCGGCGGCCTTCAGCTTCTACCAGAACCCTGTCGGCGGCCTTCAGCTTCTACCAGAACCCTGTCGGCGGCCTTCAGCTTCTACCAGAACCCTGTCGGCGGCCTTCAGCTTCAATCAAAACAGCAACAACTGATTATGTGATGGCACAGTAGCATCCACTGGAATTGTACTGACTCTCTGCATAACAGCATCAGTTAAATGATTAAAACGTAATGCGTAATAACATGAATCTAATGTTGCTAACAAGAAAAAAGTAACAAACATAGTAAAAAATATTTATTTGACAAACATTCATCCAAATAATCCAATTCAAAAAGCCAATGTTATATGTCATGTCCTCACACCCCTCTGTCTCTTTAATGGCTGGGGCGAAAAGGGAAGGCCATGCCTGCAATGAAAGGCTGAGAAGGATATGAGGGATAGGAGGAGGGGTGAGGAGAACGAGAAGTGGGGTGAGGAGAGTGAGCAGAAAGGTGAGGTCCCAGGGGGCGGGGGCTGTAGCCCAGAGGAGGGGTGTTGACATGTGGGTAGAAGGCACTCTGTTGCACTGGTCCAGACAGCACAAGCTGGAGCAAGCTGAGAAACCAGAAGAACAAATTATCAGCAATATAAATGGGTTCCCAACCTAGGGGCCATGACTCAATATGGGTCACCAATATTGAAGAGCCTAAAAACATCCTTGTTTTTGTATTTTTCTTACATATATGCATAATTTGTACAATTCTTTACCATCAGTAATTTAGAAATAAGAGAAATTGTTCAGGGTTCTGAATACATTGGCAAGGTACTGAGTGTACACACACACACACACACACACACCCAACATTATGACCACCTGCCTAATATTGTGTAGGTCTCCCTTTAGCCCCAAAAAACAGCCCTGACCCCTCGAGGTATGGACTCGACTAGACCTCTGAAGGTGTGCTGTGGTATCTGGCACCAAGAAGTTAGCAGCAGATCCTTTAAGTCCTGTAAACTGCGAGGTGAGGCCTCCATGGATCAGACCTGTTTGTCCAGCACATCCCACAGATGATCGATTGGATTGATATCTGGGGAATTCGGAGGCCAAGTCAACACCTTGAACTGGTTGTTGTGTTCCTCAAACCATTCCTGAACCATTTTTGCTTTGTGGCAGGGCACATTATACTGCTGAAAGAGTCCAATGCCATCAGGGAATACCTTTGCCATGAAAGGGTGCACATGGTCTGCAACAATGCTTAGGTAGGTGGTATGTGTCAAAGTAACATCCACATGAACAGCAGGACCCAAGGTTTCCCAGCAGAACATTGCCTAAAGCATCACACTGCCTCCACCAGCTTTCCTCCTTCCCATAGTGCATCCTGGTGCCATGTGTTCTCCAGGTAAGCAACACACACGCGTGTGTGTTGGGAGCATCAGAAATCCCAGTGATGATTTGGGGTGCCATGTTATCTGCTGGTGTTGGTCCTCTGTGTTTTATCAAGTCCAGAGTCAACGCAGCCGTCTACCAGGAGATTTTAGAGCACTTCATGCTTCCACCTGCTGACAAGCTTTATGGAGACGCTGATTTCCTTTTTCAGCAGGACTTGGCACCTGCCCACAGTGCCAAAACGACTGGTAACAGGTTTGCTGCCCATGGTATTACTGTGATCGATTGGCCAGCCAACTCGGCTGACCTGAACCCCATAGAGAATCTATGGAGTATTGTCCAGAGAAAAATGAGATATACCAGACACAACAAAACAGACGAGCCGAAGGCTGCTATCAAAGCAACCTGGCCTTCTAGAACACCTCAGCAGTGCCACAGGCAAATTAACATACTTAGGAATCCATCCTGCAGGTGTTTTGTGTTAATTAGCTGATTATACTTTTTTGTTCTAATATTTAGAGATACTGGATTTTTTATTTCTGCAATCATCAAGATTGAAACAAAAAAGTATTGAAATGTTTCACTTTATGTGTAATGAATCTAGAATAGATGGTGTCACTTTTTGATTTCAATTATGGAACAAAATGAACTTTTCCACAATATTCAAAATGTTTTGAGATGCACCTGTATATACATACAAACATATATACAGTTGGGAGAACAAGTATTTGATACAAAGCATGTAGAAGTCTGTATTTTTTATCATAGGTACTCTTCAACTGTGTGAAGGAATAAAAAAAAAATAATCCAGAAAATTTTAAGTAATGCATTAGCATTTTATTGCATGACATAAGTATTTGATACATCAGAAAAGCAGAACTTAATATTTGGTACAGAAACCTTTGTTTGCAATTACAGAGATCATATGTTTCCTGTAGTTCTTGACCAGGTTTGCACATACTGAAGCAGGGATTTTGGCCCACTCCTCTATACAGACCTTCTCCAGATCCTTCAGGTTTCGGGGCTGTTGCTGGGCAATACGGACTTTCAGCTCCCTCCAAATATTTTCTATTGGGTTCAGGTCTAGAGACTGGCTAGGCCACTCCAGGACCTTGAGATGCTTCTTACGGAGCCACTCCTTAGTTGCCCTGGCTGCGTGTTTCGGGTCGCTGTCATGCTGGAAGACCCAGCCATGACCCATCTTCAATGCTCTTACTGAGGGAAGGAGGTTGTTGGCCAAGATCTCGCGATACATGGCCCCATCCATCCTCCCCTCAATATGGTGCAGTCGTTCTGTCCCCTTTGCAGAAAGGTTTCCACCTCCATGCTTCACGGTTGGGATTGTGTTCTTGGGGTTGTACTCATCCTTCTTCTTCCAAACACGGCGAGTGGAGTTTAGACCAAAAGGCTCTATTTTTGTCTCATCAGACCACATGACCTTCTCCCATTCCTCCTCTGGATCATCCAGATGGTCATTGGCAAACATCAGAAGGGCCAGGACATGCGCTGGCTTGAACAGGGGGACCTTGCGTGTGCTGCAGGATTTTAATCCATGACAGCATAAGTGTGTTACTAATGGTTTTCTTTGAGACTGTGGTCCCAGCTCTCTTCAGGTCATTGACCAGGTCCTGCTGTGTAGTTCTGGGCTGATCCCTCATCTTCCTCATGATCATTGATGCCCCACGAGGTGAGATCTTGCATGGAGCCCCAGACCGAGGGAGATTGACTGTCATCTTGAACTTCTTCCATTTTCTAATAATTGCGCCAACAGTTGTTGCCTATTGTCCTGTAGTCCATCCCAGCCTTGTGGAGGTTTACAATGTTATCCCTGATGTCCTTACACAGCTCTCTGGTCTTGGCCATTGTGGAGAGGTTGGAGTCTGTTTGTTTGAGTGTGTGGACAGGTGTCTTTTATACAGGTAACAAGTTCAAACAGGTGCAGTTAATACAGGTAACGTGTGGAGAACAGGAGGGCTTCTTAAAGAAAAACTAACAGGTCTGTGAGAGACGGAATTCTTTCTGGTTGGTAGGTGATCAAATACTTATGTCATGCAATAAAATGCAAATTAATTATTTAAAAATCATACAATGTGATTTTCTGGATTTTCTAACCCTAACCCTCTCACAGTTGAAGTGTACCTATGATAAAAATTACAAACCTCTACATGCTTTGGAAGTAGGAAAACCTTCAAAATCGGCAGTGTATCAAATACTTGTTCTCCCCACTATATAAACACATATACACACACACACACACACACACGAGTAATGTATGTATATCTGAGAAATATGAGTAATTTACATATCCTGAAAGGAAAGGAAATTATGGAATTTGATTCTGTTGAACAGTTGCAAAACAAACCCACTTAATTAATCCCTTTTATATTATAAATGAGGGAACATAGCTTGTGTTTTAAAATAATACAACACTAGATATGACTTCTTAGTTTGAATAATTATTCCATTGTGTTAGATTTTTGAGTACCAGTCTCTAAACTACCTACAGCTGCCAGTAAAGACATTGCACTGCGCAGAAACTTCCAACACAATTGTCTTTGTTATTTCTTATGAGTTTTAGTTTTAGAAAATGGACGGAATATAAAGTAAAATGCACAGCAATGAATAAGGAGGGAGAATGCAGGTTTAAGGATGGACAGAAGAGGGCATCCAAGAGAACCAAAATCATGTCTGAAAAGTGGATTTAGTAGACAAAGACATTTAAATGGGTAAGAGTATGGATTTTTTTTTAACATCCTTGAAGAACTCATGGCAGCACCAAAAATATTATATCAAAATATTCAAATGACCTCATAGTTTACCCCTCTAGTGGTTCCCCAGCATCTTTTCAGTTTAAGCAGATATGCCAATCTGCTCACACTTTTAACGTAACTAACTTGGCATTTTGTTATATTTCAGTTCTGTGCAGTAGTCTTTGTTTAATGTTAGTATTCAAAGTTAAATAACAAATCTCATCTCAATTTCCGACATGGTACAGGTTTATGAAGGTGTATTTGGTGAGGGTAAGGGGTGCATTGCGATTGGTTCTTACTTGTTGTGTGGGAGGTGGGAACAGAGAGCTCTCAGGTCCTCTGTGGGGAGAACACACAGAATATTACATCAACACTGCATCACAGGACATTACAACTGTAGAACCCACAGGACATTACAACTGTAGAACCCACAGGACATTACAACTGTAGAACCCACAGGACATTACATCAACACTGCATCACAGGACATTACAACTGTAGAACCCACAGGATATTACAACTGTAGAACCCACAGGATATTACATCAACACTGCATCACAGGACATTACAACTGTAGAACCCACAGGATGACATGCCTACCTCGAGAGCAGAGCAATGCCCCTGCTGCCATGGCGACCTGCAGAGCCTGGGCTAGCCTTTCCAGTGTGAGCTGGGTGTGTGTTTGTGTGTCACCCTGGAGAGGGTTCAGCTCCTCCAGAAGACGTGAGAGGTCAGAGATCAACGATGTCAGCTGTTCAGGTTGCATCAATGCCAGACGACCCAGAAGTCCCTTCTCTCTCAGCACACCCGGGAGGAGGAGTAGTACCTTGAAAAGGATTATAAACGATTATAACCTTTCAACTCTAATCTCTAAACATGATCTGAGCCAGGACGCCTGGGAAATACGATTTATGACCTCTTAAATGGGTAGTGCAGTTAAAAAAAGTATTTTTCTGTTTTTCTTTGTTGATTTCCTATACTTCTTTATCATATTTGAAAAAATGAAAACAGATGTTTGTTAGATTTGTATTTAACTCCGGCTCTTAGATGATAATATTATCTAAACTGCTAAATACATGTGATAGTTTATTTATCGAATGCACCAAATAACACAGCGTCATCCTGCACAATGAAATTCTTGTGACACGGCACACGACATCTACGTAGTAAGAATAAAAAAATATATAAAGCAAAAATATAACAATAATTTACATAGCAATGTAAAGTAGCAACAAATAAAAATAAAAAAAGGAGTTGGACGGGGAATATGAACAATATGGGTAGAAGTATTGAATATTATAGATACAGCAAGTATAGCAATAATATACCTAATATAACATACAAAACACACATACTGCAAACTAGCAGCAATTTAAAAAGAGTTGGACGGGGAATAACAACAATATGGGTAGAAGTATTGAATATTATAGATACAATGAGTGTGATATGTCCATGAATGTTACATACAAAAAAATATTCTATTCACATTAAAAGTACCTGAAAGGGCATCAGAGCATCTGGAATGTTCATATGTGATTAGTATGATCATGGATCAGTGTTGCTGGTTGAGGAGCCTAATGGCCTGGGGGTAAAAACTGTTTTTGAAGTACATTGTGAACAGACCATAGCCTAGGTGGTTGTGATCTTTAATGATGTTCCGTGCTGTCCTCAGGGATCTTGTATGGTAGATGCCTTGCACAAAGGGGAGATGCGATCCGCAGTGGAGCAGCTGCCGTAATGCAGCCTGAGAGGATGTTTTCAACCGTGCACCTGTATAACTTGGTGAGAGTTTTTACAGACAGGCCAAGTCTCCTCAGGATGTATAGGTGTTTTTGGGCAGTTTTCACTGCAGAGGTTGCTTGCCTTGAGTGAGGTCAAGTGAGGTTGATGAACACACAGAGGAACTTGAAGTCAGAAACTCTGCTTCAGCACCATCGATGTGTATGGGGGCATGACCCCCATCCACTGCTTCCTGAACTCATCTCCTTAGTCTTGCAAACACTGAGAGAGAGTTGTTGTCCCAGCACCATGTAGCCAGGTTCTCTACCTCCTCTCTGTAAGCGGTCTAATCACTGTTGGAGATGAGGCCCAGGATGGTGGTGTCGTCTGCAAATATAAGGATAACATTGGAGCTGTGTGAGACCATGCAGTCATGTGTGAACAGGGAGTACAGGAGGGAACTGAGTACACAGCCCTGGGGGGCTCCAGTGCTCAGGGTCAGTGCGGAGGAGGTGAGGTTGCCCATTCTCACCACCTGAGGTCTGCCCATCAGAAAGTCCAGGAGGGAGGTGTTAAGACCCTCCCTCCTGGACTCCTGGATATATGTGCTACCTTTTTCCAGGTGGGAAAGAGTGGTGTGTGTTGTCAGGGCGATGGCATCGTCCATAGGTCTGTTGGGTCGGTATACAAATTGAAAGGGGTCCAAGGTGTCAAGTAGGGTGGCGGAGATGTGAGTTCTGACCAGCCGCTCGAAGAACTTCATGATGATGTCAGTGCTACAGGGCGGTAGTCATTCAGGCAGGTGATGGAAGGTTTCTTTGGTAAGAGATTTGTTACAGCGCCTACAGAAGGAATTCAGACCCATTCACTTGCACATTTTGTTGTGTTATAGACTTCTTCATTTATAATTGATTTAATGCATTTGTATTTGCCATAAATCCACACGACAACCTATAAAAGAGACCACACTTTTCAAGGAAATTGGTGCCAATCTTTACATTTTTTTTTATTAATTCCGACCAACTTTTCCGACCCCTTGTGGTACTTTTGTCAGCAATCAACTTAAGTCTTTTAGATTTGCTTCTACCAGCTTACGAGTCTTCTGAATATGCCTCTACCAGCTTAACAGTCTTTTCCAGGTATGCCTCTAGCTGCTTAAAAGTATTCTGGGTATGTGCCAGCTTTGCACACTTGGATTTGTGACATTTCTCACATTATTCCAAGTGGATCCTTTAAACCTCTGTCAAATTGGATTTTCAGATGTTCCAAAATGTTCCATGGGAGAAGCTGCCCAAATCCTGATGGCCAGTTCTAGGCAGAATGTTGTTGGTTCCAACCTTCTTCCATTTCACAATGATGGAGCCTAATGTGCTCCAGGAACATAACACTGCTATAACAAATTGTTATGACAACCCCAGATATGCCTGACATTTTTTTTATCCGTGAGGTCAAGGGAGATTTCCATGGGCTTGGCTTGGTTTTGTGGGACCTTATACAGACAGGTGTGAGCCTTTCTAAATCAGGTTAATTGGTTTAAAATTGGCACAGGTGGACTCCTAAACCTAACCCTCTAAACCGTCCCATACATGATACGTACCGTTATCTAAACCGTCCCATACATGATACGTACCGTTATCTAAACCGTCCCATAAATGATACGTACCGTTATCTAAACCGTCCCATACATGATACGTACCGTTATCTAAACCGTCCCATACATGATACGTACCGTTATCTAAACCGTCCCATACATGATACGTACCGTTATCTAAACCGTCCCATAAATGATACGTACCGTTATCTAAACCGTCCCATACATGATACGTACCGTTATCTAAACCGCCCCATACATGATACGTACCGTTATCTAAACCGCCCCATACATGATACGTACCGTTATCTAAACCGTCCCATACATGATACGTACCGTTATCTAAACCGTCCCATACATGATACGTACCGTTATCTAAACCGTCCCATACATGACACGTACCGTTATCTAAACCGCCCCATACATGATACGTACCGTTATCTAAACCGTCCCATACATGATACGTACCGTTTCTAAACCGTCCCATACATGATACGTACCGTTATCTAAACCGTCCCATAAATGATACGTACCGTTATCTAAACCGTCCCATACATGATACGTACCGTTATCTAAACCGTCCCATACATGACACGTACCATTATCTAAACCGTCCCATACATGATACGTACCGTTATCTAAACCGTCCCATACATGATACGTACCGTTATCTAAACCGTCCCATACATGATACGTACCGTTTCTAAACCGTCCCATACATGACACGTACCGTTATCTAAACCGTCCCATACATGACACGTACCGTTATCTAAACCGTCCCATACATGATACGTACCGTTATCTAAACCGTCCCATACATGATACGTACCGTTATCTAAACCGTCCCATACATGATACGTACCGTTATCTAAACCGTCCCATACATGATACGTACCGTTATCTAAACCGTCCCATACATGATACGTACCGTTATCTAAACCGTCCCATACATGATACGTACCGTTATCTAAACCGTCCCATACATGATACGTACCGTTATCTAAACCGTCCCATACATGACACGTACCGTTATCTAAACCGTCCCATACATGATACGTACCGTTATCTAAACCGTCCCATACATGATACGTACCGTTATCTAAACCGTCCCATACATGATACGTACCGTTATCTAAACCGTCCCATACATGATACGTACCGTTATCTAAACCGTCCCATACATGATACGTAAAAAGGACGTTACAAGAATTCATACTTAGATTCCAACTCGGTACCAAATAAAAATAAAAAATCTGATCAAAGTTAACACTTTCATTGTACCGGAGAATATTTACTCAAAATGATGTCAAACTTCTGCAAGGATAGAGAAAGTCACCATCATCATGGTGAGTGCAGCACCTCAACCAGCGTAATCAGAGCTAGGAATCAGAGCTAGTCCAGGAAAGCAGTGTTGAGAAAAATTTGGTTAAAATATCACTCCCTTTAGTCTAATTCTGATGAGTTGTCTCCCACAAATTGCATTCCTTCCCACCTTTAACTGCGCATTCCATGCTACATGCAAGCATATGCGTTGAGGCAAACCGTTTGTATCCGTGACAAGGAGAAAGCTTTATCAGGTGAACGTCAGAGCAGTAGAGCATTCCGCAAAGTTACCAGGGGAACGTAAGGCATTTGAGCATCAGGCAATTATCAGGGGTGTAACGATTTTGATTCTAGTTCAAAAATTGAAAATTAATAGGTTTGATGTCAAACTGCAAAATTTAAAAGGAGTTCACAATTCTGTAATTAAGTGATTTTAGAGAGTTTTTCCAAGTTTGAGTGTTAATTTAAATGTTCTATATATTTACATTGTATTTAAATAAAAGTTGTTTTAATAAAAAGCAAGTGTTTATTATTTACAAAACAGGGCCAATAGTCTTAAAAACACTGACTATCAGCCCTGATTTTTTATTATTTTTTAATCAAAAAAACGAGTTCAAACAGGTTCAGTTAATACAGGTAATGAGTGGAGAACAGGAGGGCTTCTTAAAGAAAAAATAAAAAGTCTGGGAGAGCCGGAATTCTTACTGGTTGGTAGGTGATCAAATACTTGTCATGCAATAAAATGCAAATTAATTATTTAAAAATCATACTTCAACTGTCAGATTCCGTCTCTCACAGTTGAAGTGTACCTATGATAGACCTCTACAGACCTGCGAAATCAATCCACCAAACTTCCAGTGGAATTGGGAGTAAAGAGCCCACCTGCAGAACACTTAGATGTAGCGCAGAGAACAGAGGCCCTGCCTCTGGCTTGGTATCTGGCATCCCATTGGACAAGCCCTGCTTCCTGTCTCTCCTGTAAGCCAATGGGGATTTGACACACCAGCACACCAGTCCAGCCAGCGGTGTGAGGTCCAGGGAGCCCATTGGTTGGCTGGATGAGGCAGGAGTGTTCAGCAATGTGACGAGGACCAACCGAGGATCATCTTGGATCCATGACACCACCATTTGTAACAGCTCTACTGGGGGACTCAACTCTTCTACACACACACGCACACGCGCACGCGCACACGCACACGCACACACACACACACACACACACACACACACACACACACACACACACACACACACACACACACACAAAGTGTGTACATTTGTTTCTCAGAGTTTCCTTTAGACAACAAATAGTGTTGTTTTCAAGAACATACTTGGCCTGATGTGCGTGTGTGCGTGGGTGTACCTCATAAAGCCTGATGTGGGCGTGGGTGTACCTCATAAAGCCTGATGTGGGCGTGGGTGTACCTCATAAAGCCTGATGTGGGCGTGGGTGTACCTCATAAAGCCTGATGTGCGTGTGGGTGTACCTCATAAAGCCTGATGTGCGCGTGGGTGTACCTCAAAAGCCTGATGTGGGCGTGGGTGTACCTCATAAAGCCTGATGTGGGCGTGGGTGTACCTCATAAAGCCTGATGTGGGCGTGGGTGTACCTCATAAAGCCTGATGTGCGCGTGGGTGTACCTCATAAAGCCTGATGTGGGCGTGCGTGCGTGTGAGTGTGTGTGTTTACCTCAGAAAGCCTGATGTGTGTGTGCGTGTGACTGTGTGTGTACCTCATAAAGCCTGGTGTGTGCGTGTGTACCTCATAAAGCCTGATGTGTGCGTGCGTACCTCATAAAGCCTGATGTGTGCGTGCGTGTGACTGTGTGTGTACCTCATAAAGCCTGATGTGTGTGTGCGTGTGACTGTGTGCGTACCTCATAAAGCCTGATGTGTGCGTGCGTGTGACTGTGTGTGTACCTCATAAAGCCTGGTGTGCGTGTGTTTACCTGTAGACAGGTCATAAAGGGTGGTGACCGCAGTAATGAACTGGCAGCAGAACTGAGGCGAGGAAGAGCTGATGTTGTTCAGGGTCGGAACCATGGAACCAGGAAGTAGAGAGCAGTAGTCATCTACCAATCCACTGGCTAGTCTCACACAATAGACTGTATGGGATCGCTGGAAAACACACATTTCTGTTTTCTTTTTCATGGAAGAGACACTCAAGCTTCTGCTCCTCTATTTCTTCAACATCAAACATACATGGTTTTTTAAATGGTATGAATTTTTTAATGTATAACCCTGCTTTCACCATCACCCTAAATTTAGTTTATTGATTTCCAGAAAAGAAAACTAGGTCAGAATTGCATATTTAATGCAAATGAAATATTATAGAATCAAAATAATTTAAACAAAAATCCCTCGTAAAGGGGTGTGTGTGCCAGCCAATAGAGAGACAGACATTTCTCAAATGCACCTTAGTTCAAAATATCCATAACAGCGTGCAGTGTATTCTAACCTGCAACCAGGTAGCAGCACACTCCAGAATGGGGACCCTGCCAACAGCGATTGCCATGGAAACTAGCTTTCCTAGCAATGCCATGCGACTCTCATCTGCCTGGTTACCTTAGTAGGAGAAGTAAAACACAGACATGATACAAAACACTATATAAATTCAGGGCTAACAAAACAACACAAACATCAGTGTCACGGGTCACCTTGTAGTATGAACAAAACAACACAAACATCAGGGTCAGGGGTCACCTTGTAGTGTGAACAGGGCAGAGAAGATGAGTTGTCTCACAGCATCCCTACTTTGTTCCTGAAAACAGCTGCACATGATCTCCAACAGCTGCAGCTCCTGTAAAGCACTCATCCTCTAAACAAACACACACACACACACAACACACAACACAAAAACACACACACCCCACAAACAAAAAGCACCAACACACACACTTATGAAACCATGTTCAGGACATAATGGAAGTGACAACACTGCAGGAGTGTTCTGTCTCTGTACCCTGTGCAGTATGAATTCCTCCACTAGTTCCAGAGTGGGCGTGTCCACCGAAGGGGAGGGACTATTCTGTACCTGTCCAGACAGGTAGATATCCAGGTGGTACAGCACCTGAAACAGACAGCCAGTAAGGTAAGCAAGCAAGTTTATTTATATGAAAACATCAAAACAACATCATAGTAGTAAAAGAATTTAAGAAAATAAGAACATATAAAAAGAATAAAAACGGGATAAAAACATAGGAAGCTATACAAGCTGTAGGGCTAAACAGTGTGGTTAAGTTAAAGTGCTCAGTCATAGGCACGTGAAAAGAGAAGTGTTTTAAACCTGGATTTTAAAATTGGCGTGTTTGGGGCACGTCTAAGATCTTCTTGTAGTTTATTCCAGTTGTGTGCAGCATAACTTCTAAACGCAGCTTCTCCATGTTTACTTTGGACTCTGGGCTCTGATAGCTGACCTGTGTTCATGGATCTAAGAGCCCTGCTCGGTTTATAGATAACTAGTCAACCCGTAACCAGTCAACCCATTTTATTCCAAAATACATAATTACAATAAGCTGTAAAAACTGTGTTTTTAATTATTACAAAAATGACACATAATGGTTATATAATCATACGTGACGTGTTTCCAACCTCTTTAGCAGCACTCAGTGCATCTCGACGCAGCAATGACTGTCGCATATCTCCCATCATGAGATCCCTAAAAACACACACAGACACACGCAAAGACAAACACACACAGAGGCACAGACACACACCCACACACCAAAAACACACAGTGAGGCTTGAAAAGTTAGATGAGTACTTTCGGTTTATTTTCTTGAATCAGCAATTAAGGTGTATAAATGTTGGGAAAGTATATCATGCAAGTAACAGTAAATCCTTCAATAGAACTAACATGCTGGTTTACTATGGAGTGCATTAGAGACAGAGCTCCGTGAGTTTTATTTAGACATGTGTAGTTGTACGTTGAGTTGTAGTTGCAAGTTCAATTGGCAAATGTGTAAAAAGACAATGCAAGCTTGTATTATCATGTTGTTATGGAAAATCATTAATGTGAACAGACATAATAGTAATCTGTGTATCATGTGAAATATGATTGCCAGTGCATTCTAAATTATCACCAAACTTAGCTTCTGTAACTTCATTAATACTATTGTCCACACACACACACACACACACTATGATTATCTGCTGTACTTCGTTTTGGTTTTGTCTTGTAGAAAAATACATTTGATTGATGAATCAATCCAGCCAATGATGTTGTGGTTTTGGCAGAGGGAACTGATTGGTCAGAATAAAAGCTCCCGATCCAATTGACGGAGCCCTGTCATTAATGTCAATCCATAGTTCAGGTTAAATCTAACCCCAGTAGAACTAACTAGCTGGGACGATCATGGAAACCAGTTCACTTTTTTGTTTTTCTTTACCAGGTAAGAATGCAAAGAACACAGCATCGACCTGGGAACAATTCGTCTTAACCGTCTTGTTAAGGAAAATAAAAACTACATGTTTTACCTGTCGTCTCGGATTAGAATCAGTTACTTTATATACTATATTTCCTGGGATAACGCGTGTGATCACTAAAGCTACCCTAACGCAACTTCAATAAATCAAAAACATTGGAAATAATTACTTAAATTAAGTCGATCCCACCAGTGCAAGAAGTAGCACATTTAACAACAATTAGCCTGAGCTTGACCAGATAGCAGCCCAACTAACCAACCATGGAAGCAGTAACAGACCGCTGACCAGTATTATCTTTAGCTTGCTTGCTACTTAAGTTAAGAGCCAATGTTACAATTGCTCGATATAACGTGTAACTAGTCAATTAAAAATAATATTTACAGGTTAGTGATAATATAAAGCCTTTCTTACCTCGTAAAAGAGGAAACAAAAGCGTACAGGCACTGTAGTCCACAGTGCGTAACTACGGAAGCCCGCTTGAGACTATCCTACGGAAGCCTTTAAAGTATAAGCAGCACGCGTCTGTAACAACGCGTTTTTTGTTTTGTTCTTGCGTTTTCCATTTTTGTATGGTCTAACGGTGTTCTGCAAGGAGTTGTTAAAAAGCGCAAAGCGGTGCTTATTGTACAGGTAGTAAACTGGGTAGGAAAATGTAATACCTGAGGGAAAATACAATACCAAAACATGTTCTTAATTCCATATATAGAACATGGAGAAAATAAAGGAAACTCCAAACAATATACAGTGGGTATGGAAAAGAATCACCCCCCTTTAAAATAATCACATTTTGTTGCTTTGCAGCATGAAATGAAGACAGACACAGTTTTTGTTTCTTTTCAGACCAATGACTTTTCAGACCAATGCATGATTGTGCGTTGGCCTTGGATAAAAGCAGTTTCTGAATGGCAGCCCTGCAATAATATCCAGCATTATGAAGATCACAAAGTACAGTTTTTGTGGGGAATGTGTCACAGAAGGGCTGATTTAATTCTGTGGTCATTTCTGAGGTTGAGTGTCCATATATACCTGTCAGACAGGTTCGACTACCCTTCCTCTTTGCAATGTGTCCATGTTCAGTATCTGCTGTCATGATTCTTGATACAGTTCCCCTTGACACAATGACACATTTTGCAGTTTTTGTGACCAATGTGCCTGCACTTCAGAGACTGTCTATTTGGCCTCTTTGGAATTCTGTTAGTTGCTTCATGTTGCTTTCGAAACTCAAAACTCAAAGCTAACCTTAACCCATTGGCAACCTATTGCGACTTCTGCAGCTGAGTTAGTTTCCATGTGGTGTTTCCATTATTTAGTCCACCTCCTATATATGTCTGTTGATCCTCAGGCACCTTAGAAAACATCGCTAAGTTTTCAATGCAAAACTTAAACCTTGAAATCCTTAAGATATATAAATGACATTGCTCTAACAAACGCTCAAAGGTAAATGCCACTCTATACCGTGCATGTTGTACAGTATAAAGTAAAATCAGAGTAAACCAAATTAAAATAAACAAATGCAAATTTTAATGCATTTATTTTAATAAGTAGATGCAAAAATGTCAGCTATAAACTACAATTTCTTATGTTGACAAAAACACACCATATTGTCTCCCTACACAAGTTCAGGTCCTGGTTTGATCTGGGTTTGGCAGCACATTTTCTAGAAATGTTTATGCTATAAGCCATCTGGGGCCAGGTCTGTAGCATCAGGGCGGGGTCGTTACCAAATGTACCCATGACCATGGAAGAATAAAGGAACCTTAACACCAAGGGATTAGGTTCACTCTGCTCCTGGGCTGTTGTTGTTGAATAGCACTTGGTGGGGTGGTTACCCTGCTGCCTAGGTTACCCTGCTGCCTAGGTTACCCTGCAGTCTGAATGAGACATATACCATATATGATACCCTACCATGTATGTTTATATATACTCATGTAGAAAAGAAAAGAAACACATACATACATACATACATACATACATACATACATACATATACACTCATTCATTTTTTACTTATGTAAATAAACTAAATAAATACGTAAAAATAATATTGATGTAAACAACTACTAAAGGAATATATGAACATACATTTGTGTATAGCTTATACCTACTGAATATATTAATATAATTTCAACTGTAAATTATATCTTCTAAATATATATTCAGGTATAAATTATTTCTACCAAGTATATGAATGAAGTCGGTTGCCTGTGGTTATGTCTTACAAACACATATTTACGGTAAACATAAAAATATACAATATATAAATGTATGATGTAAATATAATCCTTATTAATCCACAGAAAAGCACCCTCACCAGTCTGAGAGATGGGGAATGAGTGAGTGAGTGAGTGAGTGAGTGAGTGAGGGAGGGAGGGAGGGAGGGGGGAGGGGGGGGGGGGTGTGAGGGATAAAAGCAGAGCTCTTGTGCAGCTCTTCATTTCTGCACTTTAATGCCCTGCTGCATAGATGGCTTTTCTACAGAGAGTCAATTGAGAGAATATAGTAGAGAAGGAGAGGGAGAAAGAGGAGAGACACAGAGGGAGAAAGAAAAATAAGTAGAGGGAGAGAGGGACAGGGAGTAGAGTGATAAATAGAAGAGTTACAAATAGAAAAAGGGAGACAGAGAGACAGAGAGAGAAGAAAAGACAGAGAGGGAGGAAGAGAGAAACACAGACGAGAGAGACATAGTGAGGTGAGAAAAGGAGATAGTGAAGGGTTAAGGTTAGAAAAAGAGAGATGACCATCAGCACTTTGACCAGAGGAGGAGCTCAGAGGGAGCAACAGCACTGTCTCAGAAAGGTACCCTTACCCGTACACCCTATACCCTAACTCCTACACCTTATACCCCAACCCTACACCCTAACCCCTATACCCTAACTCCTACACCTTATACTCTAACCCTACACCCTAACCCCTATACCCTAACTCCTACACCCTATACCCTAACCCTACACCCTAACCCCTATACCCTAACTCCTACACCCTATACCCTAACCCTACACCCTATACCCTAACTCCTACACCTTATACTCTAACCCTACACCCTAACCCCTATACCCTAACTCCTACACCCTATACCCTACACCCTAACCCCTATACCCTAACTCCTACACCCTATACCCTAACCCTACACCCTATACACTAACTCCTACACCCTATACACTAACTCCTATACCCTAACTCCTACATCCTATATCCAAACCCCATACACCCTGTACTCAAACTCCTACACCCAAAACCCCAACCCTACACCTTGTATCCTAACCCCTACACTCTATACCCTAACCCCTATACCCTAACATCTATACTCTGTACCCTAACTCCTACACCCTATATGCTAACTCGTCCACGGTATACCCTAACTCCTCCACGGTATACCCTAACTGCTTGGTGTGTGTGTGCAGATGGAGAGAGTGATCATAGCCATGCAGGATCCTGACATCGGATTGAAGATGAGAAACCAAAGACTCCTCATCACTGTTATACCACACGCCATGACCGGTAGGTTACTGAGATTAACACACACCATGACCGGTAGATTACTGAGATTAACACACGCCATGACCGGTAGATTACTGAGTTTAACACACGCCATGACCGGTAGGTTACTGAGATTAACACACACCATGACCGGTAGATTACTGAGATTAACGCACACCATGACCGGTAGATTACTGAGATTAACACACACCATGACCGGTAGATTACTGAGATTAACACACGCCATGACCGGTAGGTTACTGAGATTAACACACGCCATGACTGGTAGGTTACTGAAATGAACACACACCATGAGTGGTAGGATACGCCATAACTGTTCCCTCCCTCTCTAAATTACACTTTAAACTGTTTTATTTGAATGATAAACTATTTCACCAAAGCAAGTGAAATATAAGAAAGTGAAGGAAGAACTAAATAGATTAACATGTGATATTATTAAAACAATGACAATTGTGTTGTAAATGTTTTTTATAAAATTAGAAATCATAAACCTTGCTGATTACCAGTGTTTGATTTGAAGTCTTTGTGGGTGTATTTATTCTGATATGTGTCTCTAAGGTGGTCATGAATTTGGCCGGAGGTAAGAAAGTGCAGCTCCATTTCCACCACATGAATGCATACGTTATAAGGTTGTAAAATGTATGCTGTAATTCACTCCCGATGAAAGTGTCTGCTACATTATTTACATGTAAATGACATGACTGCCCATCTGTGTGTCTAGGTAACGATATCATGGAGTGGCTTATTCAAAAATATAACATTACAGATGAAGGTAAGTTACATCAGTGCATGTGTGCGTGTGTGTGCACATACATATGTATGCAGGCAGAATGTATGGTAGGTGAAAGAGGACTTTAAATAGAGATATACTTCCTAATGCATATACCAAACGTGTCTATGTTCATACATCCATGAATAGGTGTTCATATATGCATTTAGGCGTTACGTCAGTATACACGCTAAGTCGACTACTAAAGATGACCTACTTAATCTACTAAACAAGCTCTCCCTTATTTCACTGTGA
The DNA here is from genome assembly GCF_011004845.1 of Esox lucius. Taxonomy (NCBI): domain Eukaryota; kingdom Metazoa; phylum Chordata; class Actinopteri; order Esociformes; family Esocidae; genus Esox; species Esox lucius. The sequence goes on from NC_047577.1 coordinate 59,168, forward strand.
CAGTTGGCTAGCTAGAAACAAGCTCTTCCTTATTTCACTGTGACAGTTTGCTAGCGAGAAACAAGCTCTCCCTCCTTTCACTGTGACAGTTTGCTAGCTAGAAACAAGCTCTTCCTCATTTCACTGTGACAGTTTGCTAGCGAGAAACAAGCTCTCCCTCCTTTCACTGTGACAGTTTGCTAGCTAGAAACAAGCTCTTCCTCATTTCACTGTGACAGTTTGCTAGCTAGAAACAAGCTCTTCCTCATTTCACTGTGACAGTTTGCTAGCTAGAAACAAGCTCTCCCTCCTTTCACTGTGACCATTTGCTAGCTAGAAACAGATTTGCTGTGCATTGTGGGATTGTTGACGTGCTGTATGCTGCTTGCTGTTACATGGCTACCTGCCACATTTAGAATTTACTCTATATAAACTAATTGGTTAAATTCTGTTTTAAGAGTTTACCAACACAACATTTTATCTGTTGACCTTTTACCCAACTTTTCTACACCGGGACTCTATTTGGACATAATTAACAGAACTACTCACCCCTGAACACCCGAAGCTAAGTACCATTAAAATGCCTTATCACTGTAGGAGAACTATCGTCAGGCAAGGTTTATGTGTAGAAATGGAAAAAAACAGCATCTGTGCCACCAGGAAGAAACAACAGTGTTGTTAGGGTTTTTCTTGGTCACTAGGAAGAAATGCCGTCGACCAGTTAAACCTGTGTCGCTGCTAGAGCTACGACAGAGCCGACCGAGATTTTCAACAGGTTTTCCCCACTGGAGTCGGAGTCAAGGCCTGAGCCGTCTTCGGAGGGGAATGATCGGCAGGCATTTTGTACCGGTGGCCCGGAAAAACTTTAGTAATCGGCGATTCCATTACCCGTAGACTAAAGAATCAGCCGGCGATCGTACACTGTTTACCGGTGGGCAGAGCCACCGACGTAGCCGCAAATCAGGGGTTGGCGCTAGCAAAGTCCAAAACAGGCAAGTATAGAGAGTATAGAGATAATGTTTTTCATGCTGGCACCAATGTTAGGATGAAACAGTCAGAGGTTACGAAGCAGAACATAGCATCAGTGTGTAAACTAGCTAGAAAGATGTGTCGGCATCGAGTAATTGTCTCTGGCCCCCTCCCAGCTAGGGGTGGTGACGAGCTCTACAGCAGACTTGCGCAACTCAATCACTGGTTGAAAACGGAGTTCTGCCCGTCACAGGAGCAGGGGCGACTTTCTCGAAGATTACTTACGTATTTCAGACCTGATTGGCTGTCTGTCTGTCTGGCGCCAACTTTAGTCGGCCAGAAGAGCGAGGAGGGTAGATTGTCTTAGCTAGCTTGTTAGCTTCACAAATATCAGATAACTCGAGAAAATGAATAAAGTGGATTTCCACAAGTGGAAGGTTTGAAATATCCAATACATTTCGTTCCACTTCATGATTGTGTCCCACTTGTTGATTCTTCACAAAAAATTACAGTTTTATATCTTTATGTTTGAAGCCTGAAATGTGGCAAAAGGTCGAAAAGTTCAAGGGGGCCGAATACTTTCACAAGGCACTGTATCACTGGTTTTCATTCTTTTGAAGATTTACTCATGAAAGTTAACCAGGCTGATAAATGTTTTTACATAGCTTCTATTTAAAGGCCCCCCAGGCCATACACAATATTCCTCAATGAGTTCCTCCAGAATCCTCCAGAATTCTTGTCTAACCTTGTAGTCATGGCGGATAGTATAAACATTTTTGGCGATTTCAATATTCATAAGGAAATGTCCAATGACCCTCTTCAAAAAGCCTTTGAAGCCATAATTGACTCAATGGGTTTTATTATGTCTCAGGTCCAACACACTGCCACAATCACATCTTAGATTTAGTCCTGTCACGAGAAATAGATATTGTAGATCTAATAATTTCCCCACAAAATCCTGGAATATCGGATCACTGCCTTATTACATTTCCCGTTAAAACAAGAAATCCACTCGCTCCACAAACAATGAGTTTTAAAAGCCCTACTATAAAATATTTGGACTAGAAATAGATTTATTTATATTCTTACAAGCTTGCTCATCAACGACAGAGTAAATAAATCTGCAAACAATCAAATCGAGGATCTAAACTCCACCACCACCACCATCTTCTTCCGCTTGGATCTAAACTCAACACTGCGAAATACTTAAGATACGGTTGCACCACTAAAAAAGAAGAAATACGCAACAAGAAACTTGCTCCCTGGTACACAGACAATACTAGAGCACTTAAGCAAGCCTCCAGAAAATTGGAGTGAAAGTGGCGCTCCACCAAGTTGGAAGTAGTCAGACTAACCTTGATAGACAGTACACTACAATACCGAAAATCACTCACATCTGCTCGATCAGCTTATTTCTCCAACCTGATTGAGGTGAACAAAAACAATCCCTATATGTATCTTCGATACAGTTGCAAAGTTAACAAAAAAGCAACGCTCAACAAGTGAAGTGGGTCTTCACTTTAGCTGTAATGAATACATGAACTACTTTGATGAAAAGATCATCACCATTAGAAATCAAATAACTGACTCCTCCTTAAATAGTTACAGTCCCCAAAATCTCAGTTGTCCTGAGAATGTCCTGAACCTCCCTGACGAGGTTTCACTGGGGACACATACATTTTTTGTGTGTTTCCCACCTACTGAATGCATTCCTGAAGACAAATAACATTTATGAAATACTCCAGTCTGATTTCAGACCCCATCATAGTACTGAGACTGCACTCGTGAAGGTAACAAATGGCCTCAGACAAAGGTTCCGCATCCGTCCTGTTGCTTCTTGATCTTAGTGTTGTTTTTGACACAATTGATCACTCCCTTCTCTTAGAGAGACTGGAAACCCATATTGGGCTATGTGGACATGTTCTAGCCTGGTTTAAATCTTATTTATCTGAAAAATATCAGGTCGTATGTGTGGATGGCAGATACTTGGACAAGTCAAAGTCATGTTTTGGTGTTCCTCAAGGCTCGGTTCTGGGCCCATTATTGTTCTCACTATATATGCTGCCTCTGGGTGATGTAATCTGGAATCACAATGTAAATTTTCACTGTTATGCTGATGACACAGTTATATATTTCAATGAAACATGGAGAAGCTGCAAAATTTGCTATTTTGGAAGCATACATTTCAGATATTAGGAAGTGGATGACAGAGAACTTCTTACTTTTAAACTCAAGAAAAACAGTAATGCTCATTTTAGGACCCATCTCACTCGACGGCTGCATTGTCATATCCCAAAAAACTGTAAGAAACCTCTGCGTTACCCTTGACCCTCCTCCTTTGATTAGATTACAATGCTCTTCTTTCCGGGTTACCCTGACAAATCAATAAATAAACTTCAATTAGTGCTGCACACGGCTGCTAGAATCCTAACTAGAACAAAAAAATGTGACCACATTATTCCAGTACTAGCCTCTTTAAACTGGCTACCTGTTAGGGTTAGGGCTGATTTTAAGGTTTTATTGTTAACCTATAAATCAATACATGGACTTGTTCCTACTTACCTCGCTGAAACGATCCAGCCATACTAGGGTTGCACGATATTGGAAATAAGTCACATTGCGATGTTTTGTTTTTCTGCGATATAAAAAAAAGACAGGATGTCTTCACAATATGACTTGAAAAGCTTTATTTGAGAATAATTAATTATTCTAGAATGATTGGGGTGATTTTGAAACTGAAAATGACTTTTTACCTTTTGACTTATTTTGGGTAGTTTAATTTATTATATTAATGAATACACTGTTTAATTCACCATGGTTCTATTGTATTAATGTAATAATCTTCTACCAATTCAGGCTAAAGTCAATGATCTAACATGTTATGATATTTATAATGCATGTTGCTCACCCTAAAATAAAACAAACCTCTTTTTTGACGGGGATCACACTTCTCAGCCTCCCCGGGAAAGTCTATGCCAGGGTACTGGAGAGGAGAATACGGCCGATAGTAGAACCTCGGATTCAGGAGGAACAGTGTGGTTTTCGTCCAGGCCGTGGAACACTGGACCAGCTCTATACCCTCTACAGGGTGATGGAGGGTTCATGGGAGTTTGCCCAACCAATCCACATGTGTTTTGTGGATTTGGAGAAGGCATTCGACTGTGTCCCTCGTGGCATCCTGTGGAGAGTGCTTCGGGAATATGGGGTCCTGGGTCCTTTGCTAAGGGCTGTCAGGTCCTTGTACGACCGAAGTAGGAGCTTGGTCCGCATTGCTGGCAGTAAGTCAGACTTGTTCCCAGTGCATGTTGGACTCCGGCAGGGCTGCCCTTTGTCGCCGGTTCCGTTCTTAATTTTTATGGACAGAATTTCTAGGCGCAGCCAGGGGCCGGAGGGTGTCAGGTTTGGGGACCACACGATTTCGTTTCTGTTCTTTGCGGATGATGTTGTCGTGTTGGCCCCTTCAAACCAGGACCTTCAGCATGCACTGGCACAGTTTGCAGCCGAGTGTGAAGCGGTGGGGATGAAAATCAGTACCTCCAAATCCGAGGCCATGGTCCTCAGAAAAGGGTGGCTTGCCCACTCCACACTGGTGGAGAGCCTGCCTCAAGTGGAGGAGTTTAAGTATCTAGGGGTCTTGTTCACGAGTGAGGGAAGGATGGAACGGGAGATTGACAGACGAATCGGTGCAGCTTCTGCAGTAATGCGGTCGATGTATCGGTCTGTCGTGGTGAAGAAATTTACCGGTCAATCTACGTTCCTACTGTCACCTATGGTCATGAGCTTTGGGTCATGACCGAAAGGACAAGATCCCAGATGCAGGCGGCCGAAATGAGCTTTCTCCGCAGGGTGGCTGGGCGATCCCTTAGAGATAGGGTGAAAAGCTTGGTCACCCGGGAGGAGCTCAAAGTAGAGCCGCTGCTCCTCCACATCGAGAGGGGTCAGCTGAGGTGGCTTGGGCATCTGTTTCAGATGCCTCCGGAACGCCTTCCTGGGGAGGTGTTTCAGGCCCATCCCACCGGGAGGAGACCCCAGGGAAGACTTAGGACACGCTGGAGGGACTATGTCTCCCGGCTGGCCTGGGAACGCCTCGGTGTCCCCCAGGAAGAGCTGGAGGAAGTGTCTGGGGAGAGGGAAGTCTGGGCATCTCTGCTTAGACTGCTGCCCCCTCAAACCGGCCCGGATAAGCGGAAGAAAATGATGATGATGATGTCTAGCAGTGTGTGTAACTGCTGTGTGTGTGTGTGTGTGTGTAGAAGCGGGCCACCTAGGAGGTTTGCTGGTACAGTATGGGTATATTTATCCCCTGAAGGAGCCGCGCTCTCTAATTCTTAGATCAGATGACTCTCCTTACCGTTTCCAGGTAACTCTCTCACACACACACACGCAAGCACACTACTCAGACACTCTCACACACAGAGATACACTCCTCAGACACTCTCACAAACAGAGATACACTCCTCAGACACTCTCACAAACAGAGATACACTCCTCAGACATTCTCACACTCCTCAGACACTCTCACACTCAGAGATACAGTACGCAAACAGATCTACCTGCATTTCTGCTACTCATTCTTTTTTTTTCTTCCTCTCTCTCTCAGACTCCCTACTTCTGGACTAGTAGCCGTTGGCCTGCTTCAGAGTTAGACTATGGTAATATCTATCTGTCCACCCATCAGACATCTAACTATATATATATCAATCAGTCAATTAATTACCAATTTATCTGTTCAGCGATCTATCTGGCCAAGAAGAATATTAGGAAACAAGGGGAGCTTGTGGACTATGAGAAGGTAACTATTTTAAACAACTGACCAAACCTTCACCAAACCTTTGCCAAAACATTATTAAGATGATAGTTATCCCTAACCAAACCATTACTTAAGTTATACTAAACTTTACTACACCTGCACTATACCTTTATCAAACATTTGTCAAATCATTAACCTCTACTAAACCTTTATAACACCATTATCTACATTAAACCTCCATTAAACCTTTACTAAACCTTTATAACACCATTATCTACATTAAACCTTCATTAAACCTTTACTAAACCTTTATAACACCATTATCTACATTAAACCATTATAACACCATTATCTACATTAAACCTTCATTAAACCTTTACTAAACCTTTATAACACCATTATCTACATTAAACCTTTATAACACCATTATCTACATTAAACCTTCATTAAACCTTTACTAAACCTTTAACACCATTTTCTACAATAAACCTTTATAACACCATTATCTACATTAAACCTTTATTATTCCTTTGCCAAACCTTTACCTTTAATAAACCTTTATTAAAGGTAAAGGTTTATGAATGAGTGAGTGACTGACTGACTGATAACCCCTTGTTAAATAACGTAGTGGTTATAGACGCTGACTACGAACCCAGAGATACCACATTTGAGCCTCATTATAGTCAAAATAAATGATGCATTAGGATTTATTCAGTATAGACAAAAACTTTGGTGGCTATAACGTTTAGTAACTACTTCATAGTAAGCCTAAAATAAAACAGTTTACGGTTATATTGCGATTATTTTGGGTGGATTTTCGAAGTACGCATCCATGCATACTTTTTTGGGTAATATAGGCTAAATCACAACCCTGTGGCCAGTTAGGGTTAGTTAGTAGATACTAGTAAGCCTGTTAAGGGGTTAGGGGTTAGGGTTAGTTAGCAGATACTAGTAAGCCTGTTAAGGGGCTTACACAACGGAACCGGTAACCGCTGCCTCCTCCATTATGTTCAATGAACCCTGGACGGCAGCTTGGCCTCCTACCCTGGTGGCCGCGGCAGCAAGGCGACTGCCTCCCACAGGAACGCGCACAATATCTGGTCCTGCCGCCGAAGCTCAACCATGTTCAACTTTTGCCTCTTGCCGCTGGACGGTAGCCAATCAGAGATCGTGCTTTTGTCACTATAGCAACAATGGAGGATTTGCTGGTGTCAGAGTTCAATTGCACTCTTTAAACAGGCAGCCAGTTTAAAGAGTACCCAGAGTTAAATTGCACAACGTCCAAGAATTATAAAGATTGTAACAAAACCAATTGGCCATAATTCCCTAAACGAAGGAAGGCAAATAAAAGTTTGGCTTGTCATTTGCCATATTTACGATGTTGCATCATGTGTGCTCGGCTACTTCGGTTGCTATAGTTACGGCTCCAAGGTCTGTTCCGGGGGAAACTCTGAGTTTACAATTTGTGTTCCACACATAAAAATGTTACGTGCGCGGTTAAACTAGAGTATATTCATTGGGATCACAACACGTACCAAACCAATATTTCACGCTCCGTTTAGTTTGAGTTATAATATTAATATACTTGGGGAACTGATATGACAAGGCAGAGTAGATGTTGACCAAAACATGAATGACATCACAGTGACTCGATCCCCAGAAAAACTTTCAACATTTCTGCCTCTTTGCATGCTGCCCTAATTGCCGCCGATGATTAATAAAAACGAGGTTAATAATAAACTCTTACCAGCAACTTTTGTACTTCTCATGTGTTTTTCAGCAGAACTACAATCTTCTACACAAGAGGATCAACCACACATGGGACTTCGTAGTAATGCAGGCCAGGGAGCAGATCAGGTACCACACACACACACACACACTTCACAAAATACACTGTATTTTTGTCTTCTAAATCCTGAAAATATACATTATGTGTGGATGCAGGGCCTCCAAGCAGAGAAGAAAGGCTGACCGTATTGTTTTGGAGTGCCAGGAGCAAGCATACTGGCTTGTCAACAAACCATGTGTAAATATACTACTATCATACTACTACTTATACTAATATACTACTGCTACTACTACAACTGGCCTATCAACAAACCATGTGTAAATATACTACTATCATACTACTACTTATACTAATATACTACTGCTACTACCACTACTGGCCTATCAACCAACCATGTGTAAATACACGATCGTATTAGTACTTATACTAATATACTACTGCTATTTCTGCCTCATCAACAAACCATGTGTAAATACACTACTATCGTATTAGTACTTATACTAATATACTACTGCTATTACAGCTTAATCAAAAAAACATGTGTAAATCTACTACTATCGTATTAGTACTTATACTAATATACTACTGCTATTACAGCTTAATCAAAAAAACATGTGTAAATCTACTACTATCGTATTAGTACTTATACTAATATACTACTGCTATTACTGCCTCATCAACCAACCATGTGTAAATACACTACTATCGTATTAGTACTGCCCTTACTACTACTATTAATACTGGCTGACAAACAGACTGTGTTAATACACTATTATACCACCATACCACCACGACTATAATTATTAATACTTGTACTGATATTAGTCTTAATAATATATGTGTCCTATATACTAAGATTCTGCTAGTACTGCTATATTTACTGCTACTGTAATTACTACTGCTATTACAACTGTTTTTAATATTACGACTAACAAATCCTACCTCAACAATTCCTACTGTATGGCTAGTACAGACTAATGTAACATTCAGACATTAAATATTAACTTAACCTGTTAAAAGCTTCAGCGGGGAAGGAGGAGGGTACTCATGAATTAAGTAAGAGTGGAGGAAAAGTGAATAGGAGCGGAAGGAGAAAATGGAGGAAATAAAAGGTGAAAGAAATAGAGTGGAAAACATGAAAATGGCTAAGTGCACAGACACACACAAAAACTATATTGCTCTTTCTCTCAAACTGACGTGTGTGTGTGTGTATTGCAGCCAGGAGCATTTGATGTGTTTGATCTGGGACCAGAGAGATGCAATGTCCTCAACTCCAGAGTGATACTGGTCAGTAACCCCTGACTTCAAAACCCAGGCCGTTAAAACTCCTGAGAAACATACTGGTCATTAATCAAAAATCTCTTTTTTCGCTTTCTCTCTGCTGGATGCATTTTTTGAAAGTAAGTGTTACTGGCAGAAAAAAATACATTTCCTGTAAAAAGTGTGTATTATGGTGAGGTTTCCAGTAAAGTGTGTTTATGATGGTGACATGTTTACAGCAAAAAGTGTTAATTATGGTGACATGTTTACAGTAAAAAGTGTTAATTATGGTGACATGTTTACAGTAAAAAGTGTGAATTATCGTGACAAGTTTACAGTAAAAAGTGTTTATTATGGTGACAGCAAAAATTGACCTCCTGTCTCTTCATCTCTCTTACCACCTCCCTCTTTGTCCTCCTCCTTCCATCACTCTGTCCTCTCCCCAGAACAGAACACTGACTATTATAAGAGGGAGGTAAACAAATAAACTGACAGCACTCTCCAAAACCATCAAAACACCAATAAGGGAATATCTTTTATAAGTAGTATTTCAAATATTTGTAGTATCTATGCCAAGGTGCATTGAAGCGGTTTATGGAAGTTCGTGATGTGAACCTATATATTTTCCTTACATTTGTCACACATCATATATATATACACACACACACACACACACACACACACAGTATCTCACAAAAGTGAGTACACCCCACATAAAAGTATCTTTACATGTGACAACACTGAAGAAATTACACTTTGCTACAATGTAAAGTAGTGAGTGTACAGCTTGTATAACAGTGTAAATTTGCTGTCCCCTCAAAATAACTCAACACACAGCCATTAATGTCTAAACCACTGGCAACAAAAGTGAGTACACCTCTAAGTGAACATTTTCTAATTGGGCCTAATTAGCCATTTTCCCTCCCCAATGTCATGTGACTCATTAGTGTTACAAGGTCTCAGGTGTAGGAGTGTTTAATTTGGTGCCATCGCTCTCACACTCCCTCATACTGGTCACTGGAAGTTCAACATGGCACCTCATGGCAAAGAACTCTCTGAGGATCTGAAAAAAAGAATTGTTGCCTAGCGCATAAAGATGGCCTAGGCTATAAGATTGCCAAGACCCTGAAACTGAGCTGCAGCACGGTTTGACAGGACATGTTTCACTCAGAACATGCCTCGCCATGGTCGACCAAAGAAGTTGAGTGCTCAGCGTAATATCTAGAGGTTGTCTTTGGGAAATAGATGTATGAGTGCTGCCAGCATTGCTGCAGAGTTTGAAGGGGTGGGGGATCAGCCGGTCAGTGCTCAGACCATACACCACACACTGCATCAAATTGGTCTGCATGGCTGTCGGCCCAGAAGGAAGCTTCTTCTAAAGATGATGCACAAGAAAGCCCGCAAACAGTTTCCTGAAGACAAGCAGACTAAGGACATGGATTACTGGAACCATGTCCTGTGGTCTGATGAGACCAAGATAAACTTATTTGGTTCAGATGATGTCAAGCGTGTGTGGCGGCAACCAGGTGAGAAGTACAAAGACAAGTGTGTCTTGGCTACAGTCAAGCATGGTGGTGGGAGTGTCATGGTCTGGGGCTGCATGAGTGCTGCCGGCACTGGGGAGCTACAGTTCATTGAGGGAACCATGAATGCCAACATGTAATGTGACATAGTGAAGCAGAGCATGAGCCCTTCGGAGACTGGGCTGCAGGGCAGTATTCCAACATGATAATGACTCCAAACACACCTCCAAGACGATCACTGCCTTGCTAAAGAAGCTGAGGTAAAAGGTGATGGACTGGCCAAGCATCTGTGGGGCATCCTCAAATGAAAGGTGGAGGAGCGCAAGGTCTCTAACATCCACCAGCTTTGTGATGTTGTCATGGAGGAGTGGAAGAGGACTCCAGTGGCAACCTGTAAAGCTCTGGTGAACTCCATGCCCAAGAGGGTTAAGGCAGTGCTGGAAAATGATAGTGGCCACACAAAATATTGACACTTTGGGCCCAATTTGGACCTTTTCACCTAGGGATGAATTCACTTTTGTTGCCAGCGGGTTTAGACAGTAATGGCTGTGTGTTGTGTTATTTTGAGGGCACAGCAAATTTACACTGTTATACAAGCTGTACACTCACAACTTTACATTGTAGCAAAGTGTCATTCACATGAACAGATATAATCAAATATTAACAAAAATGAGAGGTGTACACACTTTTGTGAGATACTGTATATATACACTCACCTAAAGGATTATTAGGAACACCTGTTCAATTTCACATTAATGCAATTATCTAATCAACCAATCACATGGCAGTTGCTTCAATGCATTTAGGGGTGTGGTCCTGGTCAAGACAATCTCCTGAACTCCAAACTGAATGTCAGAATGGGAAAGAAAGGTGATTTAAGCAATTTTGAGCGTGGCATGGTTGTTGGTGCCAGGCGGGCCGGTCTGAGTATTTCACAATCTGCTCAGTTACTGGGATTTTCACGCACAACCATTTCTAGGGTTTACAAAGAATGGTGTGAAAAGGGAAAAACATCCAGTATGCGGAAGTCCTGTGGACGAAAATGCCTTGTTGATGCTAGAGGTCAGAGGAGAATGGGCCGACCGATTCAAGCTGATTTAAGAGCAACTTTGACTGAAATAACCACGTTACAACCGAGGTATGCAGCAAAGCATTTGTGAAGCCACAACACGCACAACCTTGAAGCGGATGGGCTACAACAGCAGAAGACCCCACCGAGTACCACTCATCTCCACTACAAATAGGAAAAAGACGCTACAATTTGCACGAGCTCACCAAAATTGGACAGTTGAAGACTGGAAGAATGTTGTCTGGTCTGATGAGTCTCGATTTCTGTTGAGATATTCAGATGGTAGAGTCAGAATTTGGTGTAAACAGAATGAGAACATGGATCCATCATGCCTTGTAACCACTGTGCAGGCTGGTGGTGGTGGGGTAATGGTGTGGGGGATGTTTTCTTGGCACACTTTAGGCCCCTTAGTGCCAATTGGGCATCGTTTAAATGCCACGGCCTACCTGAGCATTGTTTCTGACCATGTCCATCCCTTTATGACCACCATGTACCCATCCTCTGATGGCTACTTCCAGCAGGAAAATGCACCATGTCACAAAGCTTCAATCATTTCAAACTGGTTTCTTGAATATGACAATGAGTTCACTGTACTGAAATGGCCCCCACAGTCACCAGATCTCAACCCAATAGAGCATCTTTGGGATGTGGTGGATCGGGAGCTTCGTGCCCTGGATGTGTATCCCACAAATCTCCATCAACTGCAAAATGCTATCCTATCAATATGGGCCAACATTTCTAAAGAATGCTTTCAGCACCTTGTTGAATCATGTAGAATTAAGGCAGTTTTGAAGGCGAAAGGGGGTCAAACACAGTATTAGTATGGTGTTCCTAATAATCCTTTAAGTGAGTGTATATATGGTGTATAATGTGTGTGTGTGAGTATATAAATATATTATTTATATATATATATATATATATACACAGTGGATATAAAAAGTCTACACACCCCTGTTAAAATGGCAGGTTCTTGTGGTGTAAAAGAATGACACTTTTTCCACCTTTAATGTGAACAATTCAATTGAAAAACAAACTGAAATCTTTGAGGGAAAAATTAAAATAAACTCACAATAACCTGGTTGCATAAGTGTGCACACCCTCTTATAACTGGGTATGTGGCTGTGTTCAGAATTAACTTTGTCTCATTCTTTTACATCACAAAAACTTGCGACATCTGTGGCATTGTGCACATTTTAGAGTGGCCTTTTATTGTGGCCAGCCTAAGGTACACCTGTGCAATAATCATGCTGTCTGATCAGCGTTTTGATAAGCCACACCCGTGAGGTGGATGATCTCGGCAAAGGAGAAGTGCTCACTAACACAGATTTAGACAGATTTGTGAACAATATTTGAGAGAAATAGGACTTTTGTGTACATAAAGTCTTCGATTTTTGAGTTCATCTCATGATAAATGGGGGCAAAATCAAGTGTTGCGTTTATAATTTTGTTCAGTGTATATATATTCTGCTCTCTGTGATCATCTTGTTTTGTCTGTTCTCTGTGATTTTCTTCTGTTTTTAATCATTAGATGTATATGCAGGGCCCAGCTGTGAAAGAGACCTTGAACTCCTTGTTAAAATTAAGGTATAATAATACAAAATAAAAAAAAGAAATATATATATAATGGGTCTGTATATAATGCGTGTGTTGCAGATTGAACAGAATAGGAGAGCTCTGGTGAGAAACCGTGTCAAGTCATCCATTTGCCTGGAGAGGTAAGTTAGCTGCCAGAACCAGGCTTCATGTTAGGGATGGTGTTCTCAGGCTGATGAGCAGTGTTAGGCTTGTGTAAAATATAGGCCAAAAGCTCTTTGTCTCAACAGACCATTGAATCATCTTGCATTTGGTCCCAGATGCAAACTCTAGCCGAGATTTGATTTATTTTTGGCACTCTCCCATGAAGGCCACTTTCGTGAAGCACCCAGGCTATTGTTGCATTATGTATGGTGCAGGGGTATAGAATTAGGGGGAGACAGAAATCCTGGGATCCATTGACACTGACCCCCCCAATATACAATACAAACCTACGCTGTTAGTACAATGTTTCTCAGCTCAGTCATGGAAGAGCACCCAGGCTATTGTTGTAATATGTAGTGTTTCTGTAACTCCTTTTCCTCTTAGGGAAAGTTAGAATTCCAGTTTGCTGTTTTTTTTGTTGAGAATTTCCAGTGTGCCAAATAATTCTCTCTCCTCTCACTTTCTCCTCTCTCTGTCGTGCGTGTGTAGCTTCATGAAGTTTTGTGATCAGTACCACCAACATGACCCAATCATGTCAGGCTGTCTCCCAAGCAATCCCTGGATTTCTGATGACACCACACACTGGACTATCAACACTGACCTGTAAGCCCAAACACACCCTAACCCAGGGGTTCCCAAACTTTTTTGGCCAATGACCCCATTTCGATATATAAAAATTCTCGCGACATGTGAAGAAAAATTCTATATATTTTTTTATTTTAGGCCATGAGAGTCAATTTTAAAACATTCTCCCCCAAACCCATTTTCATATCAGATGACCCCACATGGGGTTCCGACCCCTTGTTTGGAAACCTGTGCCCTAACCTGATTCATACACACCCTCACCTGATTCATACACACCCTCACCTGATTCATACACACCCTCACCTGATTCATACACACCCTCACCTGATTCATACACACCCTCACCTGATTCATACACACCCTCACCTGATTCTTACACCCTATCCTGATTCATACACACCCTCACCTGATTCATACACACCCTATCCTGATTCATACACACCCTATCCTGATTCATACACACCACACCCTAACCCAATTCACATACACCATAACCCTAACTCATATACAGCCTAACCATAACCCTGATTCATGATAGTCTAATGTCCAGCAGTATCTAATGTCCAGGAGCATCTAATGTTCTGTAGTGCCTAATGTCCAGTACAGCCTAATGTCCAGTAGAGTCTAATGTCCAGGAGCATCTAATGTCCTGTAGTGCCTAATGTCCAGTAGAGTCTAATGTCCAGGAGCATCTAATGTCCAGTAGAGTCTAATGTCCGGTAGAGTCTAATGTCCAGTAGAGTCTAATGTCCAGTACAGTCTAATGTCCAGCAGTATCTAATGTCCAGCAGTATCTAATGTCCTGTAGTATCTATTGTCCAGGAGTGCCTAATGTCCAGTAGAGTCTAATGTCCAGGAGCATCTAATGTCCAGTACAGCCTAATGTCCAGTAGAGTCTAATGTCCAGGAGCATCTAATGTCCAGTACAGCCTAATATCCAGTACAGCCTAATGTCCAGTAGTATCTAATGTCCAGTAGTGCCTAATGTCCAGTAGTATCTAATGTCCAGTAGTATGTAATGTCCAGTAGTATGTAATGTCCAGTAGTATGTAATGTCCGGTTGTATCTAATGCCCAGTAAAGTCTAATGTCGAGTAGGGAACAGTATTATAATTGTTATTATTAGAATAGTATTCGTTCACCCTTTTACTATTAGCTCACTTTAATCCACTTGCTAACAGTAGACTAAACATATACTGACTGGGCCCCACACCACTACGGCACAGACTGACAGTTGTAAACAAAAACCTGTGCAAAGGAACGCATGCCGTACAAAACGAATTAGAAAAGTTTTTTAATTTTTTTTTATGTGAAGCTATACCATATGTAAAAATTCTAGATTGGAATTTTATTAGTGTTTAGAAAAATCATGTACAGAAAATTTTTAATAATTTATTTCAACAACAAAAATGAATACATAAAAATGTTGAGGGGCAAAAATGAAAACATACAAGTACTCGAATACTAACTTAATTTCGGTTATTTGAATATTCGACTAACCATGCCCTTCCCTAATGTCCAGTAGTATCTAATGTCCAGTAGTATCTAATGTCCATTAGTATCTAATGTCCAGTAGTATCTAATGTCCATTAGTATCTAATGTCCAGTAGTATCTATAGTAGTATCAGAAATATGAACCCACAACAGATCAACCCCAGCCAATTCACGCAGACACACATAAACATGTAAACTTATACAGTTCAGGTCAGACGTTTACACACACCTTAGTCAAATACATTTAAACTCAGTTGTTCACAATTCCTGACATTTAATCCTAGTAAAAATTCCGTCTTAGGTCAGTTAGGATCACCACTTTATTTTAGGAATGTGAAATGTCAGAATAATAGAGTGATTTATTTCATTTTTTATTTATTTCATCACATTCCCAGTGGGTCCCAGTGTTTACATACCCACAGTATTTGGTAGCATTGCGTTTCAATCGTTTAACTGAAAAATTTGTCTTGATGACTTAATGTATGTAAACCTTCAACTTCAACTGTACGTTTGTTTGTGTGTGTAGGGTGGGTACTCCTACAAGGTTAAGAGTGGAGCGCTGGAGTTTCAGTTTCATGGAACTATTGAATGACTGCCTGGGAAGAAGAGAATTCATGACCTACCTGGAGAAGGAATTCAGTGGTTGGTCACACACACACACACACACACACAGGGGTGATTTGAGCTGATGTCTTTAAGATGTCCCCTACTGTTCTATCTTGGTGTGTGTTTGTTTCAGGGGAGAACTTGTGTTTCTGGGAGGCCTGTGAAGACCTTAGACATGGAGAGAGTTCAAAGATCATCTTGAAAGTAGAGGAGGTCTACAAGTAGGTACACACAAATTATCGTCATTACTGTTGTACACACATTATCACTAGTACTAGTATCGTTACCATTATTACGGTTGTACAAGTATCATCATTACCATTATTACTGTTGTACTAGTATCATCATTACCATTAGTACTGTTGTACTAGTATCATCATTACCATTATAACTGTTGTACTAGTATCATCATTAACATTATAACTGTTGTACTAGTATCATCATTAACATTATTACTGTTGTACTAGTATCATCATTAACATTATAACTGTTGTACTAGTATCATCATTACCATTATTACTGTTGTACTAGTATCATCATTACCATTAGTACTGTTGTACTAGTATCATCATTACCATTATTACTGTTGTACTAGTATCATCATTCATGTTTTTGCTCTTGTACAAGTATCATCATTAACATTATTACTGTTGTACTAGTATCATCATTAACATTATAACTGTTGTACTAGTATCATCATTGCCATTAGTACTGTTGTACTAGTATCATCATTACCATTATTACTGTTGTACTAGTATCATCATTAACATTATAACTGTTGTACTAGTATCATCATTACCATTATTACTGTTGTACTAGTATCATCATTAACATTATAACTGTTGTACTAGTATCATCATTAACATTATAACTGTTGTACTAGTATCATCATTGCCATTAGTACTGTTGTACTAGTATCATCATTAACATTATTACTGTTGTACAAGTATCATCATTACAGTTTTTACTGTTGTACTAGTATCATCATTACCATTAGTACTGTTGTACTAGTATCATCATTGCCATTAGTACTGTTGTACTAGTATCATCATTAACATTATTACTGTTGTACTAGTATCATCATTACCATTATTACTGTTGTACTAGTATCATCATTAATGTTTTTACTGTTGTACAAGTATCATCATTACCATTGTTACTGTTGTACAAATATCATCATTACCATTATTACTGTGGTACTAGTATCATCATTACCATTATTACTGTTGTACTAGTATCATCATTGCCATTATTACTGTTGTACTAGTATCATCATTCATGTTTTTGCTCTTGTACAAGTATCATCATTAACATTATTACTGTTGTACAAATATCATCATTACCATTATTACTGTGGTACTAGTATCATCATTCATGTTTTTGCTCTTGTACAAGTATCATCATTAACATTATTACTGTTGTACTAGTATCATCATTACCATTATTACTGTTGTACTAGTATCATCATTACCATTATTACTGTTGTACTAGTATCATCATTACCATTATTACTGTTGTACTAGTATCATCATTACCATTATTACTGTTGTACTAGTATCATCATTATTAGTACAACAGGCAGAGTTAGGGGCTCATTGACCTGGGTGTGTTTGTAGGACTTTCCTATCACCGGGGGGCGGAGTTAGGGGCTCATTGACCTGGGTGTGTTTGTAGGACTTTCCTATCACCGGGGGGCGGAGTTAGGGGCTCATTGACCTGGGTGTGTTTGTAGGACTTTCCTGTCACCAGGGGCAGCCCGCTGGGTGAACATTGACAGTAAAACAATGGAGAGAACCCTGGAGGGAATTAAACAACCTCACCGCTTTGTTATGGATGACGCCCAGATGCACATCTACTTCCTCATGAAGAAGGTAACCCTTAAAACCTCTTCAGCCTGACCTCCAAACTCCCAACCTCGTACATCTGATATCTAAACTCTTATAAGCCTGACATCTAATCCTTGACCTTGTACCCTAATCTCCAAACTCTGACTTCCAGGACTCCTACCCCAGGTATCTGAAGTCGGACCTTTATAAGAACATGCTGTCCAAAGCCATTGTCCCCCAAGAGACTAAGAAGAGGTAGGACCACGACATTACTAAATTCGTTTTGAGAAAAATCCTACACACCAACACAAACTTGTAGGCCCAATTTATCAATACTAAGTCTAGCTAAGCTTAGTCCAGGTACAGGCTTAATCTGTGTTTGTGAAACCTCCCCATAGTGTTTCCAATGAATAAAAATGCCTCTAAACTTAGCAATATATTCCTTATAATGATTGACCTCTCTCTGTCTGTTCTTCCCTCCCTCTATTTTGTTAGTGTATTTCCCTTCATGAGACGCCAGCGTCACTCTAGCCCCTCCCCTGCCATGGTTTCCCAGGCAACAGAGGATAATGGCAAGGCTAAGGGGGCAGGACCAGCGGCAACAAACTCAGGAACTCTCTCTTAGGTCTGAGAACCAAAATATTTATAATGTGGTTTGTTAGGGTTATGTAGTTGTACATCAGAATGTTTATGTGGTTTGTTAGGGTTATGTAGTTGTACATCAGAATGTTTATGTGGTTTGTTAGGGTTGTGTAGTTGTACATCAGAATGTTTATGTGGTTTGTTAGGGTTGTGTAGTTGTATTTCAGAATGCTTATGTTTGTTTGTTAGGGTTGTGTAGTTGTATATCAGAATGTTTATGTGGTTTGTTAGGGTTGTGTAGTTGTACATCAGAATGTTTATGTGGTTTGTTAGGGTTGTGTAGTTGTATTTCAGAATGCTTATGTTTGTTTGTTAGGGTTGTGTAGTTGTATATCAGAATGTTTGGTTATGTAGTTGTACATTAGAGTGGTGACCTCCAGAGGCCCTCACCCCCCCAGTGCTCCAGGGATTATGGGTAATCCTGCAATCTGGATTCCCTTGTTGTTCCTCTTCAGAGGATCACTCTTACACACACATGGACACACAAACATGGACACACACAGACACACACAGACACACAAACATGGACACACACAGACACACAAACATGGACACACACACACACACACAAACATGGACACACACACACACACACACACACAAACATGGACACACACACACACACACACACACAAACATGGACACACACACACACACACACACACACACACACACACATGGACACACACACACACAAACATGGACACACACACACACACACACACACACAGAAACACAATTTTTCAATCGGATGAGTGATTGTGATTATTTGTAATCCTCCAATCTATGATGGTTTTTATACCTAAACTAAAGCTACAATTTCTGTTTCACAATTTAAGGTAACACCTACCAAATATAGTTAGATTTCTTTATGTTTGAAAAATGTTTTGACAGAATGAGCAGAATAAAAATACTTCCAAATTCCCCGGTTTCCCACCCCTGTTGGTTTGCACACAGACATCTGGGTATTAGCATTTAAAAGAAACAGCAACAACATCCATGAATATTACTGTTACTATTCAAACATGACTGGAGCAAGTAACACTGTATCAAATCATGTTGCTGTGGAACCGGTAATGCTGTACCAGATCATGTTGCTATGGAACCGGTAATGCAGTACCAGATCATGTTGTTATGGAACCGGTAATGCAGTACCAGATCATGTTGTTATTGGAACTGGTAATGCAGTACCAGATCATGTTGTTATTGGAACTGGTAATGTTGTACCAGATCATGTTGTTATTGGAACTGGTAATGCTGTACCAGATCATGTTGTTATTGGAACTAGTAATGCTGTACCTGATCACGTTGCTATCATGGAGGTTACACAACTAACATCCTGAAAAACAAACCCTTATTTTGTTTGATTTAGATTCTTATTTATTTTCAAAACTGAATCATCATAATAATTAATAATCTAATACATTACATTTACAAAGCAGATTTCATTATACCGAATAGTCTCAAAGTGATTATATCATAGGACTCCACCTTAGTAGCATAAAATCTGTAGTGTGAATTCCAGTGGTAGAGCTAAAATAATGTATCATTTTAGTGGTGGAGGTCAAATGATGTATCAGTTTAGTGGAAGAGGTCAAAGAATGTATCAGTTTAGTGGTAGATGTCAAAGGAGCGTATTACTCCAGTGGTAGAGGTCAATGAGTTTATGGCCCAATCTCAAATTCATCCCTAAACTTTCCACCTGAGAAAATTACTTTAGAACTGTGTGAAGTACTAAGGTAATTCATTAAGTATAACGATAAGTACTACAGTGAATGTTACATCTACATGTGGAGATATTACTACAATGCTTACAGCTATCAAATACACAGAAAAACAGCACAGTTTAGTAGTAGATTTGGGATTAGGTCTCCCAGTTTAGGGGTACATTTGGGATTAGGTCTCCCAGTTTAGGGGTACATTTGGGATTAGGTCTCCCAGTTTAGGGGTACATTTGGGATTAGGTCTACTAGAGTATTAGTGCAGAGGGAAAGGGTCAGAGGTGAAGGTCCCCTTTACATTACCAAAAAAAACTGCTATGATAATTTAACGGGAAGAAACCCAATCAAAAATGGCCAAGGTCCTTGAAAACACACTTTTCCTTAAAATATGAGTTAGTCCACCCTGTCTGAATGTTGGTGAACGCACTGTTCTGTCTTTTTCAATCCAAATCAAAATAAAATTCAGGTGTGTAGAAGGACATTGGGGAAAGGGACACACTGTTCTGTCTTTTTCAATAAGGTTAAATAGGTTGGCACTCTGTTTGCAAGATGGGACTTTTCAGATGGCTGATCTGCTGTTCATACCTAAAATACATGACCCTAACCATAAGTGACCCCAACCCTTTACCATAAATGTGCAAATTAACATGTTAGAAAAATCTAATTAAATGTGCTTATTCAATCAAAACATCGTATTAACATAATGAGCTTATCTGAAACATCAAATTAATACTCAAGTATTAATCATAGAACATCATAGAAGGTCCATTCTGTCCAATATGGTTCTGGTATTTTCTTGAGAAAATACTCAAGAGCTGATTTTACAAGAACCTAGGACAATTGAGAATTTAATTTCCATATTACTTATAGCAATTTTTTTAAAGAACCCAAGACAATTAAGATAATTACATTTCTAGAATTGGAGCTAATTATTTTAAAATAAACTAGGAAAATTATGACAATTTAAATAAATGTTAATATATTTTACCAAGCACTGCTTAAGAATGTCTTTGTTGTTATTAGTTTCATGCAGGAACAGAAATCTCTTTTTAACTCTTATAAACCCACACAACAAAGCATATATCAAAAACAGAAATTACACCTACTCCTGGAGTAGAAAAATATTGGATTATAGATCTTCAACCCTCTCCTGGAGACCCCTCTGCCACCTCACATTTTAGTTTTAGCCCTGAACTAGCTCACCTGATTCAACAAGTAAAGGCTTGTTAATTAGTTAATAAGTTGATTCAGGTGTGCTAGCTCTGGGATATGTCAAATAAATGGAATAGCTGAGGGATCCCCAGGAGAGGGTTGAAGATCTATGGTAGGGCTTCAAGAAGGGAGGAAGAAATAGAGGGAACATAAATTGGAACAGGTTCATTTAGTGGGTTAACTGGTGATCTAGGGGAAGGAACCAATTCACTGAGGTATGAGGGGGTAAGGAGTAAGGCATAATGGGTAAACATGCAGTCATGTCATTAGGACTCTGCTAGATGATTAACATGTACAGGTCAACTATCTTCAATAAAATCTTCTTAAAAAACTATTATCTGGACAAGAAATAGAAGACAGATATAGTATGTGCCAGTGTATAGTTGGTGCTTTGAAAAAGCTGGTACCCACAGGTCAGGGGTTAGAGCTGAGAGGGTTCAGGTGACAGTATAAAGTTCTTCCTTGGTGCTGTGGCAGAGTGTGTAACCACAGATCTGAGGGCTCCGGTCCCAGAGCCAGCCCCACCCCCGCAGTCTGGTGTTGTCCCTCCCCCTGGGCGGTAACAGGAAGACCACACTGGAGGCCACCAGGACGTGCCAGAGAGAGTGGGTGTACAGGTAGTTGTCCTCCGTCTCAGCAAACACATATAGACACACACCTACCAGCACACAGGCCAGGCCAGGCAGGAGGAACAGCACCCAACGGCGCCAGGAGGGGGGGTAACACCGTCTCCTCTTAACACCCCGATACACCTGGAGACACATTGAACACTCTCATCATAAAAGCCCAAGTGGGTGCTAAAAGCATGTCCAGTTAAGTTTTATTAAACCTCTGGACAGGTGATGGGTCCCAGCATGTTATTATTATTCCCCAGGTGGCCACCATGACCATGACTAGCACAGGTGGTCCCAGCATGTAATTATTGCCCAGGTGGTGAAAATGATAATGACTATGGCGGGTGATGGGTCCCAGCATGTTGTTGTTGTTATTATTATTATAATAATTACCCAGGTGGTCACCATGACCATGAACTGGGCGGGTAATAGGTCCCAGCCAGTTATTATTTTGCCCAGGAGGTCACCATGACTAGGACAGGTGATGAGTCCCAGCATGTTATTATCATTACCCAGGTGGTCACCATGACTAGGAAAGGTGATGAGTCCCAGCATGTTATTATCATTACCCAGGTGGTCACCATTACCATGACTAGAGCAGGTGATCAGTCTGAGCATGTTATTATTAATATTGTTATTACCCAGGTGGCCACCATTGGTAATGATAAATAAAATGTTATTATCATGGGTGCAAACTCATCAGGGGTGAGAAAGGAGACAAGGCCACTAACCCCCCCCTTCCCCCCGGGGGCGGAAATTTATGACGAGGTACTACATTATCATTGGCACTTCTGCATTACCTTGCCGTACAGCCAACACTGGCCGGGTCAGACACATGCTTGACATCCTGTACCGTGGTGGTCAATGGAGACCTCCATAGCCAACTTAGATAGCTACCTTTGGAAACTACCACTTCAAAACCTGGTTGCTTACTGTGAGTGTGTTCATCGCTGCTTGGAAGTGTATCTAGCCACCTGAAGCAGCTAAATGTTATTCAGAGTTTGTGGCACGAGACGGTCTGTCCAGCAACAGTGCAGTGATGAAGCAGGGTGGACAGACAGGGTGAAGTGGATTCATGAAAAAATATATATTTTATTCCTACTCGCAGATGACCTAGATCAGATGTAGATCAGACCCCTCCACCCCACCCCCCAAATATTTTTATTGCAGATCTACACAAAACATGTGGATGAACTATTCTGAGGTAAAAGTTTGCAGAAAGGTGTTATTATTGATATTATTATTACCCAGGTGGTCACCATGACCATGACTAGGACATGCGATGGGACCCAGAATGTTATTATTGATATTATTATTACCCAGGTGGTCCCCATGACCAGGACAGCAAAAAGAATGGGTCCCAGCATGTTCCACAGTCCCCTCCGGTCCAGCTGCATAGACATGGCAATCAGCAGACTACCTAGCATGAACAACATCTACACACACAACATGCACAGAAGATAAGTGTTAACAGCTGTGTAAGCTACATATTTGAGTGTCTAACGTTTTGTGTGTGTGTGTAACGTACATTTGAGTGTATACCGTTGTGTGTAACATGTTTGAGTGTGTACCGTTGTGTGAGTAACATACATGTTTGAGTGAGTAACATTGTGTGTGGGGGTAATGTGTGTGTAATGCACATGTGTGTGGGTAATGTGCGTATGTGTAGCGCATGTGTGATGTACATGTATGAGTGTGTAACATTGTGCGTGGGTGTAAAGTGTGTGTAACGTACATGTTTGAGTGTGTCCGTGATGCGGGCCATGCAGAGCACAGTCACCCAGATGGATGAGACTGATCCCAGGAAGTCACAGAACTGAAGAGTGTCATAATCCATGATACACATCGCAGACACACCTGGCTGGTCACACGCATGATAAAACTACAGACAGAGGAGACAAACAGTCAATCACAAACAGACAATCAAACACAGGTAAATAATGACTAGTGAGGACATTCTGTATAGTATAATAACCCATGGTAAATCATGACTAGTGAGGACATTCTGTATAGTATAATAACCCATGGTAAATCATGACTAGTGAGGACATTCTGTATAGTATAATAACCCATGGTAAATCATGACTAGTGAGGACATTCTGTATAGTATAATAACCCATGGTAAATCATGACTAGTGAGGACATTCTGTATAGTATAATAACCCATGGTAAATCATGACTAGTGAGGACATTCTGTATAGTATAATAACCCATGGTAAATCATGACTAGTGAGGACATTCTGTATAGTATAATAACCCATGGTAAATCATGACTAGTGAGGACATTCTGTATAGTATAATACCCATGGTAAATCATGACTAGTGAGGACATTCTGTATAGTATAATAACCCATGGTAAATCATGACTAGTGAGGACATTCTGTATAGTATAATAACCCATGGTAAATCATGACTAGTGAGGACATTCTGTATAGTATAATAACCCATGGTAAATCATGACCAGTGAGGACATTCTGTATAGTATAATACCCATGGTAAATCATGACTAGTGAGGACATTCTGTATAGTATAATAACCCATGGTAAATCATGACTAGTGAGGACATTCTGTATAGTATAATAACCCATGGTAAATAATGACTAGTGAGGGCATTCTGTATAGTATAATAACCCATGATGATCATGACTAGTGAGGACATTCTGTATAGTATAATAACCCATGGTAAATCATGACTAGTGAGGACATTCTGTATAGTATAATAACCCATGGTAAATCATGACTAGTGAGGACATTCTGTATAGTATAATAACCCATTCTCGTTTATGTGAATTGCTTTTTTAGGATTGGGGATACATTGAGGTTTAGTATTAGAATTAGGGTTAGGCATTAAGTGTTAGGTTTATGAGTTACGGTTGGAGGGGATTTGGGAGTAAGGTTCGGTGTGTGCATTACTGTTGAGAAGAACATGGTGAAAAGGTAGACAGAGGCCTCTGTGATGTAAAGGCGTCGGACAGCGATAACGATGGGCGGGATGAAGAACAGGTTGCTGATAGTGAGAAGCAGCACTGCGGTCAGCTGGCGACTGTATGATTGAGCCGTGATGTCATCAGTACAGCCCCACCCACTCCAACCTACACACACACACACAAACACACCTCGTATGTTCCCACTTGACACAGCGAATGTGTGTGGTTCTACACCCTAACACTCCTGAAAGGTAATGTTGTCAGTTAAAGATTAACAACCTGACACTCCTGAAAGGTAATGTTGTCAGTTAAAGATTAACACCCTGACACTCCTGAAAGGTAATGTTGTCAGTTAAAGATTAACACCCTGACACTCCTGAAAGGTAATGTTTTCTGTTAATGATTAACACCCTGACACTCCTGAAAGGTAATGTTCTCAGTTACACATGTGATTAATGGTTAACATTTATACTAGGCCATGCACATCACAAGGCAGGACCTCCTAGTTTACCTTTTGTTCCCCTAACATCATTTACAAAAACATTAACAATTCATAAACTTCATTTGCTCCTGTTGATAGGTTAACAAACCCCTCAACACCAATAGCTCAAAAGCTCCTTTCCACTGAAAAAGAAATGTCCTCCTTTTCAAGGATAATAATCATGACATTAGACAAGCAATTAAAAACTCTTAATTGCTTGTCTAATGTTTGAAGACAGGGAATACTTTGTCTCCATAGGCAACTATGTATCAGAGAAAACGTGCATGATGTGGAGTTCATCAAGGCTCTACGCTGGGGCATTTTTTAATTTAACATTTATATGCTACCATTACTCCAATCATGCAAAGTTACAAAATTGCTTATCATAATTATTCAGATGACCTCTAAATGTATCCTAATCATAATTATTCAGATGACCTCTCATCTAGTGACGATGACCCCTACATGTACCGTGAGGAGAACAAGTATTTGATACAATCAATCAAATTTATTTATAAAGCCCTTTTTACAACAGCAGTTGTCACAAAGTGCTTTACAGAGACACCCGGCCTTAAACCCCAAGGAGCAAACAACAGTAGTGTTGAATTTCACTGCCGATTTTGCAGGTTTTCCCACTTACAAAGCATGTAGAAGTATGTCATTTTTATCATAGGTACACTTCAACTGTGAGTGAAGGAATCTAAAACAAAAATCCAGAAAATCACATAGTATGATTTTTAAGTAATTAATTAGCATTTTATTGCATGACATAAGTATTTGCAGAACTTAATATTTGGTACAGAAACCTTTGTTTGCAATTACAGAGATCATACATTTTCTGTAGTTCTTGACCAGGTTTGCACATACTGCAGCAGGGATTTTGGCCCACTCCTCCATACAGACCTTCTCCAGATCTTTCAGGTTTCGGGGCTGTTGCTGGGCAATACGGACTTTCAGCTCCCTCCAAAGATTTTCTCTTGGGTTCAGGTCTAGAGATTGGCTAGGCCACTCCAGGACCTTGAGATGCTTCTTACGGAGCCACTCCCTTACGGAGTTGACCTGGCTGTGTGTTTCGGGTCGCTGTCATGCTGGAAGACCCAGCCATGACCCATCTTCAATGCTCTTACTGAGGGAAGGAGGTTGTTGGCCAAGATCTCGTGATACATGGCTCCATCCTCCACTCAATACGGTGCAGTCGTTCTGTCCCCTTTGCAGAAAAGCATCCCCAAAGAATGATGTTTCCACCTCCATGAGCAGGGGGACCTTGCGTGTGCTGCAGGATTTTAATCCATGACGGCGTAGTGTGTTACTAATAGTTTTCTTGGTCCCAGCTCTCTTCAGGTCATTGACCAGGTCCTGCCGTGTAGTTCTGGGCTGATCCCTCACCTTCCTCATGATCATTGATGCCCCACAAGGTCAGATCTTACATGGAGCCCCAGACCGAGGGAGATTGACCGTCATCTTGAACTTCTTCCATTTTCTAATAATTGCGCCAACAGTTTTTGCCTTCTCAGCAAGCTGCTTGCCTATTGTCCTGTAGCCCATCCCAGCCTTGTGCAGGTCTACAATTTTATCCCTGATGTCCTTACACAGCTCTCTGGCCTTGGCCATTGTGGAGATGTTGGAGTCTGTTTGATTGAGTGTGTGGACAAGTGTCTTTTATACTGGTAATAAGTTCAAACAGGTGCAGTTAATACAGGTAATGAGTGGAGAACAGGAGGGCTTCTTAAAGAACAACTAACAGGTCTGTGAGAGCTGGAATTCTTACTGGTTGGTAGGTGATCAAATACTTATGTCATGCAATAAAAAGGTAATTATTTATTTAAAAATCATACAATGTGATTTTCTGGATTTTTGTTTTAGATTCCGTCTCTCACAGTTGAAGTGTACCTATGATTACAGACCTCTACATGCTTTGTAAGTAGGAAAACCACTGTATATAACTTTCTCATATTGTGACTAAATGTATAACTTTCTGATCTACCTAGTTTACCTTGGAGATACTGACAAGAGACAGGTGGTCTTAGCACCAGAACAGAAACATTCTACCTAGTTAACCTGGGAGATACTGACAAGAGACAGGTGGTCTTAGCACCAGAACAGAAACATTCTACCTAGTTAGCCTGGGAGATACTGACAAGAGACAGGTGGTCTTTCCAGAACACAGAAACATTCTACTGTCACAGGAGCCTGTTTTCGATGTTGACCATTAAAGGTTTTCTACTGTACTGAATTAGCCAGATATTGGTGTAGAAGGTATTACAGCACCTACAACAGCCCCTAGCAGTCATTAGCAGGCTGGGATATGTGAGGCTGTGGGCTAGTTGATTGAGGGAGAGGCTGTCCCTAAAATGTCCCTCAAATATTTCTTCAAATGAAAATGAAATTAGTGGATTTGAGTGTTAAAGGTCCCATGACATGCTACTTTTTGTAGGCTTTAATATAGGCCATAGTGGTCCCTAGTACTGTATCTGAAATCTTTTTTCAAAAATTCAGCCTTGCTGCAGAATTATAGCCACTACAATACAGTCACAGAATGAGCTTCCTTCAAACGGCCCATATTGGTGTCTGTGACTTTAAATTTTAATGAGGATGAAAAAGGCGGGGCATGGTGGTGGGTGGGCGGGGCCTTTACTATCTTGCGGCAAAGGTAACGTGCATGTTTACCGGTATGTCTGGATCATATTGCAATGGCACGAAGACACATTGAAGCATTTCAGTTTGACCCAGAATCCGATCCAGATGGAGAAGCAACGGATGAAGAAGTTGCAACTCAGCGCCTCCAGAAGGATGTTTCCGAATGGTTAGTTAAAAATATTATGTCTATATGATACTTTGTTAGGATGTCTGATTATCATGTAAGTTAAAGCTAAAGCTAATCTGCTTTTGCCTTTTCATGTTTCTCTGATTTGTGATGATTTTAAAGCTGTGTTAGCATCTATATCAGTAAATATTCTAGTTTAGAGAAGAGGGTTTTTTTAAATGTAAAAATTCTCCCTTCATATCATGAAGTCACGTTACACAAGATATATAAAGCCTATATATTTATGTGCGCGCAGGAGTAAATAATTTTGTTGTGTAACATTATGTACATAGTCGTCGGTGAAATGTTTGCCACAGACATGCAAAACTTTGGGAAGCTGTGTCGGCGCTTTTCCGGAGAAAATGAAATCATTCCACTGGTTCTTCTGTGGCATGTACGAAGGAAGTAAAAAAAGGCTTCGTTGCTCATCTCTACATCCTATTACTGAGCAATTATTGTGTTTCCTTCGCTCAAAAGCCATGATGCCCCTCCTCGTTGCGTAGACAAATTGAAGTCGCGCTCACACACACGTGTGCCTCACACCTGGCTCTATTTAAATTCTTTCTCTGGCGGGCAAAGCAGAAAAAGGGAAGTTACCATGGGAGTTAACAATTTCTCCTTGCGACGTCACAAAGAGACGGGTCCAGATCAGCCTGTTTGATTCTCCGTTTTCTCCAAGTCAGAGAAAGATAGAAAATGCTCAATACACACCGAATGGAATTTTTAGAAAATTTGGGACCATATATAGGCTAGGTGAACTCATTAATGTTAAAAAACCTCACAAAATGAAAATTTCATGTCAGGGGACCTTTAAGTAACTGTGTCTTACCAGCCTTGCAGACACATGCAGCGTAGAGGAAGCTGTACGACCTCAACAGGCGACACTCCCCATATATTCCACAGTCCTCAATGCAGGCAGAGACATAGAGCTCTGGGGTTACAGTCACTATGGTAGCATTACCACACTCACTACCGTAAACACACACAAAAAAGACATTTAGGTTAGTAGAAACATTCAAGCAAAGCTAGTCAATACAAATCTAGTTTATGTCAAGCTTATCTCCAGTCAATGCTAAGCTATTGAAAAAACAAAGCTAGTCAAAAACAAACCTAACCAATGCTAAATTAGTAAATGTTCTGCTAGTCAATGCTAAACTAGTGTACCAGGATTAGAAATGTAATTGTTACTTGACCGTTGTACACATTTTGTTTATTTGCTTGTAAAAACACTATAAGATTTGAATGAATACAAATACACATTAATACAACAAGGTTTTGTGTTGCCAAAAGGTATCTTGTGTGATGGATGGAAGAAACTTGAACAGTTGAAGACAGCAAGCACAGTGGATGACCAAAAAAACACTATTATGCAAAGTCATCAGCCAAATCTTTATTCAAAGTCACCCTGCCAAAAGTCTTATAAGAAAGGGCCCTTATTGACTGGTTGGCCACTTACTTCAACCTCTTTCAACCGCATTTCCAATGGTGCTTTACCCCAGTACCAGGGTCAAACTGGTGATTTATGCTGTTGGCTCCAGACTTTTGTTTCCACTATACATTTGGTACCAAGGACTTTAGGTGGGGTTCAGGTGGGGAGGGAGGAGTAAACTATCAACGCGATTTGGTTTTCCGGTTACTAAAAATAAAAGGAGATATTTTTCTAGTAGGAAAATAAAATAACCAATAACGCCATGCTCCAAACTTCTATTTTATCAGGAATCTGATACCATTACGAAAAGCATAAGAGTACGCAAATGATACACATCGCTTTTCAGATAACATGCAGCTTTTTCACAGCACGTAACGTACCAACCTGCCAAACCCTGCCCTAAGTCCTAAAGTCCAGGGCTTGGCACCAAGTGAGAGCCGGGCTACTCGGCCAAAGTCAAAAGTCTACAGATTAAACACTCACAGTTTTAAATTGGTCACCTCAGAGCCCCAACCATAACAGAATTAAATCTGTGTGCGGTCACATGGACAGGGTGAAGAGTTCTCACAGACTAAAATTGACTACCTCACCCGCTGTCTGGTCCTACATGCATCACCCGCTGTCTGGTCCTACATGCATCACCCGCTGTCTGGTCCTACCTGCATCACCCGCTGTCTGGTCCTACCTGCATCACCCGCTGTCTGGTCCTACCTGCATCACCCGCTGTCTGGTCCTACCTGCATCACCCGCTGTCTGGTCCTACCTGCATCACCCGCTGTCTGGTCCTACATGCATCACCCGCTGTCTGGTCCTACATGCATCACCCGCTGTCTGGTCCTACATGCATCACCCGCTGTCTGGTCCTACATGCATCACCCGCTGTCTGGTCCTACATGCATCACCCGCTGTCTGGTCCTACCTGCATCACCCGCTGTCTGGTCCTACCTGCATCACCCGCTGTCTGGTCCTACATGCATCAGCCGCTGTCTGGTCCTACATGCATCACCCGCTGTCTGGTCCTACCTGCATCACCCGCTGTCTGGTCCTACCTGCATCACCCGCTGTCTGGTCCTACATGCATCACCCGCTGTCTGGTCCTACATGCATCACCCGCTGTCTGGTCCTACATGCATCACCCGCTGTCTGGTCCTACATGCATCACCCGCTGTCTGGTCCTACATGCATCACCCGCTGTCTGGTCCTACATGCATCACCCGCTGTCTGGTCCTAC
Source organism: Esox lucius (assembly GCF_011004845.1). Classification (NCBI taxonomy): domain Eukaryota; kingdom Metazoa; phylum Chordata; class Actinopteri; order Esociformes; family Esocidae; genus Esox; species Esox lucius. Next base: position 89,814 of record NC_047577.1, read on the forward strand.
CTGCATCACCCGCTGTCTGGTCCTACCTGCATCACCCGCTGTCTGGTCCTACCTGCATCACCCGCTGTCTGGTCCTACATGCATCACCCGCTGTCTGGTCCTACCTGCATCACCCGCTGTCTGGTCCTACCTGCATCACCCGCTGTCTGGTCCTACATGCATCACCCGCTGTCTGGTCCTACATGCATCACCCGCTGTCTGGTCCTACATGCATCACCCGCTGTCTGGTCCTACATGCATCACCCACTGTCTGGTCCTACATGCATCACCCACTGTCTAGTCCTACCTGCACGTGAGTTGTATGAACACATGTAATAAGCATTTTATTATAATATGAATTGTATTGACACACATAATACTGAAGTATTCCACTGAGCTCATTTCAGCCATTTCTGACTGGTCATTACAACCATGTTGTAATGTATCTGTCAGAGGTCTGAGCATGTGGCTGATGTGTGTGCTTTACCTGTAACATGTAAGTTGCAAGACCAAGTACCAGGTAGCTGCTTGTGGAAAGGGCACTCTGATGAGGCTCCGAGGAACATCAGCACTCACAGTCAACTCATATCCTGGGAACAATGCTACACACGCGTACATGTAACTAACAACAACAATAATCCCAACAACAACCCTTGAAACAGTGTGTGTGTTAGTGTGTGTATCCACCTGTGTGACAAGGCTGTGTGTGGTTGAGAACAGGAGCCCAAGGAGAAAGACAGGCTGACACACTGCTGTTTCCCATTGTTACATTAGCCTACAAAACAAACACACAGGTTAGACTAGTCTACAAGACACAGGTTAGACTAGTCTACAAGACACAGGTTAGACTAGTCTACAAGACACAGGTTAGACTAGTCTACAAGACACAGGTTAGACTAGTCTACAAGACACAGGTTAGACTAGTCTACAAGACACAGGTTAGACTAGTCTACAAGACACAGGTTAGACTAGTCTAAACGTGTGTATTCCTCACAGTGTTCAGTAGGAGCTGCAGGTTCAGAGTTCCCCCAGCAGAGTGCGTGTCCAGTGAGTAGGTGAGCAGTGTGGGCTGAGTTGATGTCACAGTCACGTTTGGTCCATTAGCAGGAGAGAACCTGACAGACAGAACATCCAGTTCGTCACGGAGCACCGGAACATTCCACACACACCCTGAGGACACGTGATGGAGACCTGGATTGACAACCACTGAAGTGTTGCCTGTTGATGTTGCCGAGCCATGGAGACTGTTGACGTTGTCGCCACTGGAGAGACCTACATTCTGAGGCTTCCAGCCCACTGACACACACACAAACATTATTAATGAAGGGATGTGTGTTAGTGAGTGTGTTCATGTGTGTGGGTCAGTATGTGTAGTGACCAGGTACCTGTGTAGTTGGCTGAGATGCTAAAGTTCGTAGTTCGGTTGCTATGGTAACTCTCAACAGTGACACGCATCCAGGTATTCCATGGTGGTGCAAGGAGAATGCCCGAACAGCCAGTCAGAGAACAGTTCACTGTCACTAGCCCCTCCTCCAAGGAGGAGGAGCCCAGTATAAGAACCAGTAAACAGTCCCCATTCACAAGCCCCTCCCCCCAGGAACAGCCACTTACAGACACGGAGAGAGACGACACAAACTCTGGAATAAATACCCTGCAACATAGATAGCAAGATAGAGAATATAGAAAGGAGAGAGAGGAGGAGGAAAGAGAAAGACAGAGGAGTCTGTTGTTATGTCATCAAGCAGGTGGAACTGGTTTGTCTAACTCATAGCTCTAATACACAGTAAGCATTTTCAGAATAGAATTTTCCATTGCATTTGAGTAACTCTAAAATGCATTTGAAAAGTATTTATTTTCTGCATTTCAATATACATAAATATTGATTTTCCTTTTAAAAAACATCAAAGCAGTTCTAAAAGCATCATTTAAAAGGTGCTTTAGAACATTCTGGAAGTACTTGCTTCCGGTAAGAACAGAGAATAATACCCAGAAATCCATGTTTCTTATCTCCTAACTTTTAACAGTAGACGTTAAAATCCACTTAAGGGAAGGTCTGTGTTTCGTGCAGGCTTACACTATGTTGCCATTTTGATAACTGTGTAAATATCGATAGGATAAGTTGACTTTTATCAATACTGGCTAAATAAAATATTTTTTGTTGAGTTAACTGAAGGATATATATTGACAATGTCACCTTGTCCTGAAGATTTACATGAGAAAGATAGAACGAGGTAGAAGGCGAAGGAGAGAGAACGAGGTAGAGGGCGAACGAGGGAGATGGCGAACAAGGGAGAACGAGGTAGAGGGCGAACGAGGTAGAGGGCGAACGAGGTAGAGGGCGAACGAGGTAGAGGGCGAACGAGGTAGAGGGCGAACGAGGTAGAGGGCGAACGAGGTAGAGGGTGAACGAGGTAGAGGGCGAACAAGGTAGAGACTGAGGGAGCAGTGGATGAACAGGAGTAGCCCTGCGGAAACACAGAAATCCATGTTGCTTATCTCCTAAACTCTAACATAACCCTAACCCCTTACTGTAAACCAAACTAATAATGCCTAGATCTACAAGAACCCCAATTCTAACACTACACACAACTGTTGAATTTCCCTAAACCTAAGCTGGACGTTTTTCCTAGTGGGGACTCAAAATACTGGTAAGTATCTTTGTGGGGATGTCAGGTCAATGTGTGTGGTCCATGAACATATGAATCTGAATCACAAAGTACACATATGAATCTGAATCACACAGTCAGTCCCTACTGGAGCAGAGCAGGTCTATGTGTGTGGTCCATGAACATATGAATCTGAATCATACAGTCAGTTCCTACCGAGGCAGAGCAGGTCTATGTGTGTGGTCCATGAACATATGAATCTGAATCACACAGTACACATATGAATCTGAATCATACAGTCAGTTCCTACCGGGGCAAAGCAGGTCTATGTGTGTGGTCCATGAACATATGAATCTGAATCATACAGTCAGTTCCTACTGGAGCAGAGCAGGTCTATGTGTGTGGTCCATGAACATATGAATCTGAATCATACAGTCAGTTCCTACCGGAGCAGAGCAGGTCTGCCAGGAGCAGCAAACTGGGTTAGGGGTGTGGCCTGGAGTATGGTTGTGTCCACTGCTCTCCTGATTGACAGCTGGGGTTGGAAGGAGTAGGTGCAGGATGGGAAACCCTTCACACAAGCAAGCACGCACGCACACACAAGCACGCACACACAAGCATGCACACACAAGCACGCACACACAATCAAATTAAATCACCTCCAGTCTGGTGAATCACCTCCAGTCTGGTAAATAAAGTGTCAGGTTTGAAGAAACTCACCTTGTGTTGGATGCGTCCGTCATCTTGGGGCAGGTGAACAGCTAGATACCAGTCTCCGGGGGCGGGGTTAGAAAGGTTAAAGGTTGTGTTGCTTTGTGGTGATGTCATGGGGAGGTTGAGGGTGAGGACTGGTGATGTCATTGTGTTGTTAGGAAACACTCGTCCAACTGGATTGATGACTGGAGGGGCTCCCCAACGCATGTACCTAGAGGTCAAAGGTTGGACATTAGAATAGTAGAACATGAGTAGTTTTCCATCATAGAGCACTAGAACATTCAAGTTGAGTATTTAAAGGTAAACTCTGAGACTTACATGGTGACATTAAGTGTTCCACAATGGAATTCATTGCCCCTGGTTACAGTGAAAAGCCAGCGGGCAGTGACAGTGTTATCTGGGATTCGAAACATGGCCAGTCTGACGTTGCCATACCAACCGTATCTAGACAGTTTCTGGGCCGGATTGGAGGACAACTCCTGAACTAAGGTCATCTCACCACCTGAACAAAGATAAAAATACATATCACTCAAGGAGAGTTTGAACAAGATATACACATTTGGAGTGGCCTTGCAAGACAAAGTTTTAATAAACACATTTTAACCACAAGAATGTCATGCAGCAAGACATTCTGAGCATAAATCACAGAAGCCCTTTAAAAGTAAAATTATCAAAATGTTTTATGTTACAGACCTGTTTTTCTGTAAGACTACCTGAATTATTAGCCATCAACAGAAAGTGTAGGAACCCTTCCTGGAAATGAATACTGAACCCTACAACCTTGCACTCAACGAGTACAATCCCATGTGCAAGGGTCTTCTTTCGGACTAATTTCCTACAATCAGAAATTATTTTGGTCTCCAAGGTAATTTCTTCGTAACATTTAAAGCATTAGTCCACACCTAACTACCGCTGGTATTGAAAGGATGAGAGGCGGAGTAAAGAGTAGTTATGGGCATTCCGAGTCTTTTTAGTGACTCCCACCAAAAACACTCGGAATGCCTATTACACTCTCTGGGCTCCGTTCACCAGAAAGAGCCGGCTCAGTAGCCCTCCGAATGTCTCTTCTTCCAAAATGCTTGGAAAAAGCATACGACTCCAATGTAAATGCATTCATAATGATGTTAGAGGGTCAGCTGTTCGTTTAAATTGTTGTATCTTACCTGTCCTAAGTATTAGATCGTCTGCAGTGCGGAATCAATTCAATCTTTAGTGAATACGTTCAGGTCATGTCACAGTAAGAACTATCCTAAAAAATAACATCCTAAAGTTCACCATAAAGAGCCGTTAAAAGAGCTGTTCGTTTGCGAACAACTCATGTGACTCAACTAGTGGAGATCAGTTGGCAAAAGACAGTAGGTACCCTGACAGAAAAGCAACGATACCACTTAGAAGAAAACGTCGCCATAGCTAGATACACCGTTTGTTTGTAGTTACGCTATCAACACAATTAAACGCACTAACCTCATATATTCGTATGGCTAACCTACCCTAGCTCTGGTTCGTAAAGTAGCTGTTATCCACCACCCCATATTAACGACCATACATCTAGCAACACAGCCTGTTATTCAGACTCGAACAGACCATGCCATCTGGCTCGAATATTGTTCTCAAGGTCTTTACTTACCATCGCTGACAGCGGCAGCCATGACACCGAAAAGCATTAATATAGTCAGTATGTGGATTTCCATTTCAGTTTTACACAAAACGTATTCTAGTACAAACAATTACATCTTCTACACCAGATCTGAGTACCGGCTACCCAAGCTGCGTTTCCAGTTTGTAAAGTAAACACGCCCCACAATGCACTGCGCAGTTCCAGTAGCCATACTTCGCATACTTGGGGGTTGCAGGTATGTACGTACCGGTGTTGTGCCCTAAGTGGAACCCTGACAGAACCCTGAATTGTACCATCCATCGCATGAATGGGCACACAATCTATTCTTTGCTGCGACATGCTTGTGGAGGTGTTTGCCTTTCATCCCGTTTACGTTTCATCGATATTAGTAGCAGAAAACATTGAGTTGTGTCCTTAAAGACAACAGTCAAAAGCATTACGTTTTCTGCCATATATATTTTTCTATATATATTATTTACCTTATAAACAAACGGTAAATAATGATAACCCTTTATTTGTGACTAAATGCATTAACTAACAGCGTGTACTGTCATTTGTTCGTGTTGACACAGGACATAAACGCATGTCGTTTTTGCAGGAAAACACTGCACTGTAATTTTTTTATGTAGATACAGGACATGCATTAAGGTAGGTAGTCCAGATGACAGGTCAATAAATACTGCTGTGTCCACGTTCTCCTATGGTTAACAGGACGCCACATTTAGGGAGAGCATTCCGGGAATTCAAAAGGATACCAGAGCAGAGTTTTCAAAACCTTAACAGGCAGCCAAGAGGCTAATAGTTTTTAATTCTAGTTAAGATTCTAGAAGCTGTAATAGATTTTATTTATTGTCTTACCAGGGTTACCAGAGAGAATATAATTGTAATAATCTAATCTAGTTTAGCACTCTGTTAAAACTCTGGTAAAAAAGCATTCTGTAGTCGGACAAGGCAGTCTAAATGTGCATTCTGTGGAAGTTTGAGGTACCCTAAATATTAGACTTAAATTAAACTTTTAGTCGCATTTTCTTTTTTTTCTATGAAATAAAAATAAAAAAAGATACAAGATCAACAATAATACCCATTTATCACACCCTGATACAAACGGTGAGTAGTGCCATTTGTAAAAGAGCTGGATTTTTTTTGTGGACAGGTATATTTATTTATTCATATTATATATGAATTGTTTAGCTTCATATTTCAATAGCTAACTATAGGTAGCTTCTGTGGCTGCTAAGCTAATGAAGTTTGGCTAGTTACCCAATGAAAAATGAGAAGTTGGACATGGAGTTTGCGCTTTCTTTCTGGACTGGCAAAAATATTTGTGCATCACTGTATTACAGGTTTAGCTTGATATCGTGTTACACTATAGAGGGAAGAATTGGGGAAGCTGTTTCTCCTACTTTAATTATTTTCAGAATGTTACCTAGTGCTGCTTTAAATCAATAATGTGTATTTTTTATAATAGTTCAAGTGAAAGAAAACAAGTGCATAGCCAGGCTGGCCTTACCTTGTCTTGTCTTCTGTCCGGCAATCTGCCCAGTCTGGCTATGCATTTATTTTCTTTCATTAACTATTTTGAAAAATATACATTAGTGATAATGTTTATTAATTGCCTAACATGTATACAGATACATAACACATTGAAACAGGATTGTTGTGGAACTCAAAATGTAAACTGTAGTTAGGGTTAGGTCAGATAATTAGTAACATGTAAAATAAGTAACCAAAATATATCAGTATGCGATTCCTGAACTCTCATACTGACATTTGTTTCAACTAGCCTATAAACTACAACAGTGTAATATAACTCCTGAAATGTATGGAAACCTATGGAGTGCCCTGTGGATCAGAATGACCATTACATCATCTTTACCTTCAACTATATCTATCCATGTGAACCTATGGAGTGCCCTGTGGATCAGAATGACCATTACATCATCTTTACCTTCAACTATATCTATCCATGTGAACCTATGGAGTGCCCTGTGGATCAGAATGACCATTACATCATCTTTACCTTCAACTATATCTATCCATGTGAACCTATGGAGTGCCCTGTGGATCAGAATGACCATTACATCATCTTTACCTTCAACTATATCTATCCATGTGAACCTATGGAGTGCCCTGTGGATCAGAATGACCATTACATCATCTTTACCTTCAACTATATCTATCCATGTGAACCTATGGAGTGCCCTGTGGATCAGAATGACCATTACATCATCTTTACCTTCAACTATATCTATCCATGTGAACCTATGGAGTGCCCTGTGGATCAGAATGACCATTACATCATCTTTACCTTCAACTATATCTATCCATGTGAACCTATGGAGTGCCCTGTGGATCAGAATGACCATTACATCATTGATAATTGACAGACAGACGCTGCTCAAAATGAGTTGATTCTATCATCTACAGTTGGTTGGCAATTTACAAGGCACACCACCCTGTTCACGATGTACATGTCTCCAACATACACTGAGTATTATATGGGCTCAGCTTGCTGTTGAGATAATCAGTTACTGTTCGTTTGAACATTAGAATGGGCAAATCCAGTGACCTAAGCAAATTTGAGCTTGAGATAGCCATTGATACCACCTCAGGAAAGTTCCAAAATCTGCTTCTACTGACATGAATATAGAGATGTGTAATTTTATGTTTGTATTTTTTATTGTTGCTTGTTTTATTAGCTGTGTTGTAGTAAGATCTCGTTGTACTGCCCATGGGCTATTAAACAGGCTTTGTCAAGACTTTAACAGAGAGGTAGACAGACTTTAACAGGGGTGCACAGACTTTAATAGAGAGATAGACAGATTTTAACAGAGGGATAGACAGACAACAGAGAGATGGACAGACTTTAACAGAAAGATTAACAGACTTTAATAGAGTGGTAGGCAAACTTTAACAGAGAGATTACATTCTTTAACAGAGTGATAGACTATCAGAGAGGTAGACAGACTTTAAAAAAGAGATAAATTGTCTTTAACAGAGAGTTAGAACGACTTTACTAGAAAGAAAGACTTTAAGAGTGATTACAGACTTCAACCGAGATAGACATACTTTAACTGAGAGGTAGACAGATTTTAACAGAGTGATTACAGATTTTAACTAGGAGAAATACAGTGTGAAATACAGAGACCGATCCATGCAGTCAAAACTCTCCTTATTGGTGGTTCCAGTTTCTCCTGGAGGCTAGGATAGCAAAGGCTTCAAACTTTAAAAAAAACTCACCTTAAGGGAATCCCTGCCACCACCCAATATACTTTTGTTTACTTTTTATAAATTTTGTTTATTTGTATAAGGTTCTTTCTAGCACTGACCCTTGCCAATAACTTATCAACTGAGTAGAATAAAATTCTTACTAAACTGTATGTTTGTTTCAGCTAGCTCTTTTCAAATATATGCAATTACTGTAAGTCGTTCTTGATAGAGCGTCAGCTAAATTACTAAAATGTAGAATGTAAATGTATAATAAACCATGCAAATAATGACTAGGACATTTTGTCTTGTATATAAATGGCTCTTTAGGCTCTGGGTTGGGGTTAGGTTTTGGGTTTAATGTTTTAATGGTTAAAGTTAGGGGTTAGAATTTTAAATGAATTTTGATCAAAAAAGTCCTCACTAGTATTGTAAAACAAGAATTGATGTGTGTGTATATGCGTGCGTGAATTTGTCAGTGTGTCTGTCTTTGTGTGTATAATTGTGTGCATACCTAACAGCCTCTGTAATTTATTGTCTGAGGACTTGAGAACCGACATATTGCTCCTATTGAATGTAACATAGATACTGAATAGAGAGACATTTAAGGAAGTCTAGAAACACACACACACTGACATACAGATGCATATACGCTAGTTATAACCTAGTCTAACCCTACCCATATATGCTAGTTATAACCTAGTCTAACCCTACCCATATACGCTAGTTATAACCTAGTCTAACCCTACCCATATACGCTAGTTATAACCTAGTCTAACCCTACCCATATACGCTAGTTATAACCTAGTCTAACCCTACCCATATACGCTAGTTATAACCTAGTCTAACCCTACCCATATATGCTAGTTTTAACGTAATCTAACCCCAACCCATATACGCTAGTTATTACCTAGTCTAACCCTATCCATATATGCTAGCTTTAAAGTAGTCTAACCCCAACCGCTACATTTACTATTTAAATGATATCCTTCATAATTCCTAAACGTAACTTTAATCACAACCACATTAAAACCATCAAATTAACCACTAAAATGCCATTATAACCAGGACGTTATGTATATTACTGCCATTCTTGCCATATCTAAATGTTCAATAATACTACCCAGATTGCTGCTATATCAATAATACTACCCAGATTGCTGCTATGTCAGTAATACTACCTAGATTGCTTCTATATCAATAATACCACCCAGATTGCTGCTAGTTTACAGTACTCTTTCTCAAACTGCTTCTGATGCACAGTGTTATGTATGTTGTTGCTTTATTTTATTATTTTCTATCTAGATATATTTTTGCTTATATACTCTTCTTAACTCTAACTGCGTAGTTTGTCGGGTGCCATGCCACAATAATTTCATTGTGCAGGGTGATGCTGTGTTGTTCGGTGCTTTTGATAAATAAACCTAACCCTAAAACGCCATTATAACCATAATCTTTAACCACTGAAACGTCATTATAACCTTAACCACTGAAAACCTTAACCACTAAGCCTAACCCATGCTGGAAGATTTCTTGTTATCATAACCTTGCTGGAAGATGTCTGGTTATCCTTACCATGCTGGAAAATGTCTGGTTATCCTTACCATGCTGGAAGATGTCTGGTTATCATAACTATGCTGGAAGATGTCTGGTTATCATTACCATGCTGGAAGATGTCTGGTTATCCTTACCATGCTGGAAGATGTCTGGTTATCATAACTATGCTGGAAGATGTCTGGTTATCATTACCATGCTGGAAGATGTCTGGTTATCCTTACCATGCTGGAAGATGTCTGGTTATCATTACCATGCTGGAAGACGTCTGGTTGTTTTGCAAGCTGTTGTTATTGTAACACTGTTGTTATATTGTACATATCAATAACATGTTATAATTGTGATGCTGGAAATCTCAATATCAAGTTATTAAACAGCTGAGACAAGGGCAACAAAAGACTACCACCATGTTGTGCTAAAAACAACATGGTGGTATAGCTCACAACTAATTAAGTTAATTGGCAACAGGTCAGTAACATGATTCAGTATAAAAAGAGCATCCCTGAAAGGATGAGTCTTTCAGAAGTAAAGATGGGGAGGGCTTCATCACTCTGTGAATGACAGCGCAGGCAAATAGTGCAACAATTTAAGAATAACGTTTCTGAACTTAGTATTGCAAAAAGTTTGGGGATCTCATCGGCTATGGTACATAATATCATTATAAAAGATTCAGAAAATCCAAAGAATTCTCCACCCAAGGGACAAGGCCGAAAACCAATATTGGATGGCCATGATATTCGGGCTCTCAGGCGGCACTGAATTAAAAACAGACATGATTCTGTAGTGGAAATTACTGCATGGGCTCAGGAACACTTCAGAAAACCATTGTCTGTAAACTCAGTATGTTGCTGCATCCACAAATGCAAGTTTAACATTTTTGGAAACAGATTTGTAATACTGTACAAATAAATAGCAAGTTATTGTTTTTATACTGTACATAACAATAAGTTATTGTTTTTATACTGTACATAACAATAAGTTATTATTGTAATACTGTACATGTCAATAAGAAGTTATTATTCAATACTGTACATATCAATAGAAAGTTATTTGAATATTGTACATATCAATAACAAGTTATTATTGTAAAACTATACATGTCAATAACAAGTTATTGTTTTAATAATATGCATATTTAATTAGTTATTTCTCCAACACTTGTCCATATTAACATTACTTCCCATTGCATTTTTTATTAGCTTAAAGCTGTTTTCACCATACAGCAAGCTAGCGTAAACAAGAGTTCAGAGACATAATTATAATACATTTGTTTGAAATCAGAGTTAGGAGACAGAATAACATTAGGTTAGCTTGATGACAGTATGATATCACATTAGCTGAGTTGTTGCTGGTCATGACTAGTCTGCTCGGCTGCACGATGCTTAATTGAGTCCCTGATAATCATAATGTGGTTTTATTAAGGTTCCTTCTCTAAAAGTCAAAATAGTGTGAGATTTGATTTCATGCCCTTTTAGCTTTCAACTAGGCACTGATAAGACCACCACACAGGCTGTGTGTGTGTGTATGTGTGTGTGTGAAACAACACTTCAAGGCACCCTGGCAGAGAGTCCATTAGTTGCACCCCCCTCTCTTGTTGCTGGGCACTATGGTACACTGCTTTATTTAACCAAGTCTGGCGCTCAAATATTGACCAGACACACACACGCACACACACAAATATTGACCAGGGAAACAGCCTTACGCTCCCTTATAAATACAGAGCAATGCACCCAGACTGAAGACATTGACACAGACAGACAGACACACTGAGCAGCAGGGGACATGCAGAACTAATCCAGACCTGGCTGACCCAGACCAGTCTAGACCAGACCTGGCTGACCCAGACCAGTCTAGACCAGACCTGGCTGACCCAGACCAGTCTAGACCAGACCTGACTGACCCAGACCAGTCTAGACCAGACCTGGCTGACCAGTCCAGAAAGGTGAGGCCAACTGCTTATTTTTCATTGGTGCTTGTTTCTCTTTCCTAACTTCCTATTGGTGCTCTATCTATTTCCTCAATTCTGATGGGTGCTCTGTCTCTTCCCTAAGTTCTTATTGGTAAAGATGGCAGCCGGTGTCATCAGAACTTTGCATATCCCATCTACACCCTCCTGTTATCTTCCCATGATCCTGCAGCAGACATTCTCAGATGACGAAGAGGAGGAAAGGGAGGATGAGGATGAGGTTGGTTACTTTTTTCCCACTTCTACATATGACCTAGTAACTTCAGTTACCTTAATTATATATAGCTTAATAACATGTAAATGTACAGTGTGCCGATACTGTACATTACGGATTTCTACTCTTACAGTCGTTGACAGTGAACAGAGCCTGCTAAAATATTTCACAAGACACAGTAAACCACAGCATTTGATTGGTCTCTTATGTAAGGAATCAAGGCACAGTAAACCATAGCATTTGATTGGTCTAGGTATGTAAGTAATCAAGGCATAAGAAACAGCCCTCAACATTCCAGTGGAGCAAACAACTTCAGCTGAATGGAGGGAGAGACCGTTCTACACTTAGTCAATAAAACAGTAAAAATAGTATGGGCTGCTTTGATAAGAAAGAACAGAAGAATCTACTGTCCATTTACAGGGAGGCTCGGCCTGGGAGACAGAAACTAAATAGTTAAATACTATCAAATCTATCAAATGGCCTGTGAACCCGTAAAAGTATGTTTATTTCTAGATTCAGGACAGTATATTAGTATATTGGCTGGTCTAAAGTGTAAGTAAATGTATGATGTATTCAGGATATTGTATTGTCTATTTAATATAGTTTGTAATTACAGTAATTTATCTAATGGAGAAACTGCTGTTATTCTCCAAACTATCCCACTTCTTCACAACATAACATGCTCAACTGATTGATCAGTAAATGGCATTTTATGTGCAAACAGATCAGTTCAGTTCTACTATAGTATAGAAAAATTACTTTTGTAAGTTGTTTTCTGACTGGATACTTAATTTTTTACTCATACTTGATCTATGTTATTGAAATTGGATTAAATAGATTATTTTCCTCATCAGTCTGCACACTATGCCGATGATGACCAAGCAAAAACTGTTTAGATTTTTCCCCGCCAAAGTATTCAGACATTTTTACTCAGTACCATGTTAAAGCATCTGTGTCAGTGATTACTGTCCCTACATTTTTACATTTTAGTCATTTAACATACGCTGTTATCCAGAGCGGCTTACAATAAGGGCATTCCTCTTAAGCTGTCTTGGAAAACCAACATCTGACAATCATAATAAGTACACTTCCGTAATCGAAGCCGTTGGCTGGCAAAGTCAGTGCCAAAAGAATCAAAGTTAAGTTTTTACACGTTTGTTTTCCACTGTTTTCAAAAGATTGCCAGGGACTCTGCTGTCCTGGTTTCAAGGGGAAGTTTATTCCACCATTGAGGTGCCAAGACAGAGAAGAGTTTCGCCTTGGCTGAGCGGGAGCTGGCCACCCGTGAGGGTTGGGGCCGAAACACATGAAGTGGCAGATCAGAGTGCACAGGAAGGGTTTTAGGGTTTAAGCATAGCCTTCAGGTAGGGAGGTACAGTTCCCTTTGCTGCTCCAAGGGCACCATGGCCTAGTAACAGAAGCAAGCTTCTACTGGAAGCCAATGGAGCTTGCGGAGGAGAGGGATCACATGGGTGAATTTGAGAAGGTTGAACACAAGATTGGCTGCAGGGTTCTGGATAAGTTACTGGGACTTGATGGCACAAGCGGGGAACCCAGCCAACAGTGTGTTGCAATAGTCCAGATGGGAGATGAGAAGTGACTGGATCAGAACCTGAGCCGCTTCCTGTGTAAGGAAGGGTCGAATTTTGCAGATGTTGTACAGCATGACTCACTGCTTTGATGTTTGCAGAGAATAACAAGTTCTTGCTGAGTGTCACGCCAAGGTTCTTTAAGTTTTGTAAAGGGACCACCGTGGAGTGGTCAACCGTGATGGACAGATCTTGGAGCGGGCAGGCCTTCCCTAGGAGGAAGAGCAGCTCCGCCTTATCAAGGTTAAGCTTGAGGTGGTGGGCTGACATCCAAGCTGAGATGTCTGCCTGGCAAGCAGATACGCGTGTTGCAACTTGGCAATCAGAAGGGGGAAATGAGAAGAATATTTTAGTATCATCTGCGTAGCTGTGATAGGACAGGCCATTGTGATGGCAATTTCTAAAATCCAAATAATTCTATGAAAATGGTAGGTAAGACAAGAGAAATCAATTACGCAATAAACGGTTTTAATCTTGCTTGCAAGGAGAAAGTATACAGGTTACAAAGTAACGGTGGATAGTTTCTAAATAAAAACATCATTTCGACAGTATTTATTACATAGGAAGAAGGGGTGTGGTAAGATGCTGCCATCTGTTTCATGTCAATCAAACACCTTTCCCTTTGTTCTATCACACACGTCAAATGCTATCTTCCCCCACCTTATCCTTCCTGCCATGTTTACCCAAAGGGGCCAACTGACCTTACTGCCCCCTGTTGTATCTTCTCCTATCCTGTCCTAAAACCCATTGATCTGCATCTGGACAGACAATAGATGTCCCCTATGCAAATACCAGATCCCACACATTCCTGTACCTATCTAAACCGTGGGACTCAGTCTAAACCTTTACTCAGTCAGAATACATTGTATAAGAAATTTCCACAACACCATGTCTGGATGTGACAATGCCAAGTGACCTTGTGTAGAGAGAAAAGAGGATTGGGCCAAGGACTGATTCCTGGGGTACACCAGTAGTGAGACTGCGTGGCGCAGACACAGACCCTCTCCATATAACCTGGAGGAGCGGCCTGCCAGGTAGGCTACAAACCAGGAGTGGGCAGAACATGAGACCCCCAGCTCTGAGAGTATGGAGAGGAGGATCTGGTGGTTCACTGTGTCAAAGATCTGGTGGTTCACAGTGTGCAGCGAAAAGATTAAGGAGGATAAGAACAGGGTCCAAAATATTGTTCTGGGACAGAAAAAAGTTGGTTACAAACAGCAAGCTCAAGCATTTTAGAAGGAAAAGGAAGAAGGGATACTGGTCTATGCTTCACTGTAGGGATGTTATTGGCCATGTGATGAGTGGTGTCTGGTTTCACCATGCTTCACTGTAGGGATGTTATTGGATAGGTGATGAGCAGTGTCTGGTTTCACCATGCTTCACTGTAGGGATGTTATTGGACAGATGATGAGTGGTGTCTGGTTTCACCATGCTTCCCTGTAGGGATGTTATTGGACAGGTGATGAGTGGTGTCTGGTTTCACCATGCTTCACTGTAGGGATGTTATTGGATAGGTGATGAGTGGTGTCTGGTTTCACCATGCTTCACTGTAGGGATGTTATTGGATAGGTGATGAGTGGTGTCTGGATTCACCATGCTTCACTGTAGGGATGTTATTGGATAGGTGATGAGTGGTGTCTGGATTCACCACACTTCACTGTAGGGATGTTATTGGACAGGTGATGAGTGGTGTCTGGTTTCACCATGCTTCACTGTAGGGATGTTATTGGACAGGTGATGAGTGGTGTCTGGTTTCCTATTCATGTGGCACTTTGCATTTACCAGAGATGGACTGAGTACCTATGTAAATGTGATTTTTCTGTTTTATTTTTTTATAAATTAGAAGAAATTTCTAAAAACCTGTTTTTGCTTTGTTGTTATTGGGTATTGTATGTGGATTGAGTAGATTTGTTTCTATCCAGTTTAGAATAGGGCTGTCACGTAACAAACTGTAAAACTGTAACTGTAAAAAGTGAAGGGTCGAATGCACAGAAAGTAAAGATTTTCAGTATTCTACTGAGCACTAAGTATTTGTTTACATCATATGTTGTCTAATTAATTGATGGTTGTGTGCAAATTAATACATTTGTCATTTTAATAGTTATTATTATTACTAGGAGAGGGAATCAGAAGATGAAGAGGAGGAAGAGGAGAACATTCTTTCAAGCCCCACCCTTTCCTCATCAGATCCGACCAACCAGCTGCTTCGGTTTGCTGACCTCATCAGCCGAGATGTCATGAGGTATTTTGGTCATCGCCAAGATGACCCGGACGCCTGTGACATCTACAGCAACATTGATCACATCTCCACAGCAACAAGTGGACAACGGCGATACTATGACGACCTAATCAGGATGGCAACAGGAAGCCCAGAATCTGTCACCAGGGCCAACAGTCACCTGTGCGTTTCTGTTGCCAGGGGATCTGGAGGTCTGGGTCCGTTGGCAGAGTTGTTTGACAATCAGACTGGGAGGAGCCAGGCACACTGTCGGCCAATGAGCAAGAGGCACCTCCCACTCAGCTTCTGGAACGAGCCAATGCCAGTCATGCTTGTAGACACTCTGAGTAATTCTGAAAACACATACATTCATGATAACACACACAATCATGATAACACACACAATCATGATAACACACACAATCATGATAACACACACATTCATGATAACACACACAATCATGATAACACACACAATCATGATAACACACACATTCATGATAACACACACATTCATGATAACACACACAATCATGATAACACACACAATCATGATAACACACACATTCATGATAACACACACAATCATGATAACACACACAATCACCCGGACTTCAGCGACTTGCTTGCACACTGGGACCCCAACCCTGACACCACACACACACCAACTGCACATACACTGACACCACACACACACCAACTGCACATACACTGACACCACACACACACCAACTGCACATACACTGACACCACACACACACCAACTGCACATACACTGACACCACACACACCAACTGCACATACACTGACACCACACACACACCAACTGCACATACACTGACACCACACACACACCAACTGCACATACACTGACACCACACACACACCAACTGCACATACACTGACACCACACACACACCAACTGCACATACACTGACACCACACACACACCAACTGCACATACACTGACACCACACACACACCAACTGCACATACACTGACACCACACACACACAATGTCCACCGACACATACCGACCACCTCACATGCATCAAGTTCCTGTCCAGGTTCTGTTGAGTTACATCATATGGAGTTTTAAATATGTTGCCTTGGTTTATTAAGTGATGCTTCAGTTTTGTTTCATTTAGGGATGTTAATGATTAATCGTAGATCGGTTAATTGTCGATAAGAATTTGATCGACAGCCATTTATTTGATCGACGTAGATTCAGTTTATTATTAATTGAGAACGAGATGTAACTAGTTCGGGGGATCCTCTGAATAATCTTGACAAACACCATCCTCCTCTCAAATGACCATGTCATCAGTTCACTAGAAGTAACTGTAATCAACAACAGGCAGGATAACAAGAGATTTGCCAGGTAATAGAGAAAGATATGATGCTAATAAATATTATTGATGGTGAAGGTTTTTTGCGGTTAATGAATTAGGTCGAACCTCAGAGCGATCCCTACGACATCAGGGCCATCCCTGCGACCTCAAGGCCATCCCTGCGACCTCAGGGCCATCCCTGCGACCTCAGGGCCATCCCTACGACCTCAGGGCCATCCCTGCGACCTCAAGGCCATCCCTGCGACCTCAGGGCCATCCCTGCGACCTCAGGGCCATCCCTGCGACCTCAGGGCCATCCCTGCGACCTCAAGGCCATCCCTGCGACCTCAGGGCCATCCCTGCGACCTCAGGGCCATCCCTGCGACCTCAGGGCCATCCCTGCGACCTCAGGGCCATCCCTGCGACCTCAAGGCCATCCCTGCGACCTCAGGGCCATCCCTGCGACCTCAGGGCCATCCCTGCGACCTCAGGGCCATGCAAATCGGTGTTTTCAACTGCTGGACTAACCGTAACCCCCATGCGCTCGCGACTCACCCCTGCTTGCAAATCAGATCAGCTTGCTGTAGTTTAGTAAGACACTTTATTTTGGACTCAGATTAAATTGTTGATTTTTTAATAATGGAAATAGTTTCTTGTTTCTGTGTATTGTTTGTTTATATTTGACATGGTTGTATAAACTATTCATGGTATATCCACAGAGCGTGTTGTCGCCCTCATTTAAATGTAGTAGGCATAGGCCTACTGGTGAATCCAAATAATTTTTAGTTCTTTTTAAATACAGGTCTAGGTTTAAAATTACTTATTTTTCATTTCTCTTTTAACTATTTCTGTTTTAAAATATATTGTTTCCATTTTTAATCCAGCAAGGAGGTAAAAGAGCGTTTCGTTTGTTTTATGTGATTATCTACATTGTGTCAAAGATGTCCAAGTCAAATTTAATTCGGTTGTGTTTCAGTTGTGTTTCATAACTTTTGGTTGTGTTATAATTTTGTCTCATTTATTTAATTAGGTTCTGTTTTAATTATGTTTAATTTCTTTATTTAGGTTATGTTAAAGTAATTTTTCATTACTTAAGTTTGTGTTATTTTTCAATTGTATATTTAGGTTTTCTTTTAGTTTGGTTTCATTCATTTATCTAGGTTATGTTTAAGACTTTGAGATTTTGGTTTAGGTTTAGACATTCGTGTTTATTGAGGTTAGGGTTAGGGTTAGGAGGAAAGCTTTTAGGGTTACAATTAAGCTTTTGGGGTTCGGGTTAGGGTTAGGGTTAGGGTTAGTTTATGGTCAGGGTTTAAATATTTTTCAGTTAATTATTTATTTTATGGGAATACGTTTTGGGGAACATCTACATGAAAAGGTGAAATGTGAAACCTTGTGGTTGGACAGACAGGTTGTGATTGGTTGGGAAGGAGACCAGTAGGATTCCGACACACACACCTGTTGGAGGAATGTCATTTATCAGGTGTGTGTCAGTCAGACAGGGCAGTTTGTGAGAGAGCAGGTGAATGAGTCATTGTGTTAGAGTGAACAGAATGGTAATTGCTGGTTAGTCTTCAGCTTCATTAGTTTGAATAGGTTTGAATGGTTACAGTCTGATTCTTCATTATTTTGAATAGGTTTAGCAGGTTCAAGTCTTCATCTTCTGTAGTTTGAAAAGGTTTAGCAGATTAGAGTCTTCATCCTCTTTAGTTTGAAAAGGTTTAGTAGGTTAAAGTCTTCAGTGACATCATCATGCGATTCTACATAGTTCCACTAGTAGCGATTCTAGTTCTTTGTGTGCCGTGTAACCGAGCAGAGGATAGCGCTGGCCCAGAACAGACTGACAATGTAGTGCAGGAGAACAGCCCAGAACAGACTGACAATGTAGTGCAGGAGAACGGCCCAGAAAACAGCAACCATGCAGCCGAAGGAGTGGAGGACCCTGAGAAAAAAGACAAGACATCAGATATAGAGGAGGAAAAGGACGTGATGGTTCTACACATTAAAAACTTCCACAGAGCTCTCAGTGAAAACAAATTCCTGCTGGTTGAGTTCTGTAAGTAGGAGCATATTGTATATTAACTATTATCACAAATGAACTGTCAGTCAGCTGTGTTTTCTGATTAGTTTTGAATGTTTACATTATAACTGCTAATATTAAAATTCAAATGTTGACACCACTCTCTTGTTTGCATTCCAATTGAAACATCAACGGATGTCATCAGGCCATCTTGGACAGTTCTTAGAACTTAGAACTTGGACAGTTCTTAGAACTCCCTATCCCCTGATCTTCAAATTTCTCAAACCCTAACCGCTTAACATCATTGTTCTAGATCTCCATTACCCAGAATTTTCAAACCCTCGTCATCTCTGTGGTCTGTTATCTACAGCCTGTGCACGTGAGCATGTGCACGTGAGTGTCAGTGTGAGCGGCCATCTGCTCTACATGTAAATTCTCTCAGGTTAGGACTGTAGGGAGGGTTGGCCTTCAACTCAACCTCAATCTGGGATCTGATCTGGCATATTTGCATTTGGTAATTCACCTACAGTTTAACCTGTGTGTGTGTGTGTGTGTAGATGCTCCGTGGTGTGGTCACTGTCAGCAGTTGGAGCCAGTGTATGCAGAGGCAGCTGGGCTGTTGAAAACAGAGAGGACGGTGGGAGA
This sequence comes from Esox lucius, assembly GCF_011004845.1. Classification (NCBI taxonomy): domain Eukaryota; kingdom Metazoa; phylum Chordata; class Actinopteri; order Esociformes; family Esocidae; genus Esox; species Esox lucius. Next base: position 109,475 of record NC_047577.1, read on the forward strand.
GGGAGGCAGCGTGGGAGTCAGTCTGGCAAAAGTGGACGCCACCGAGGAGAAAGAGCTGGCAGAGGAGTTTGATGTGGGGAGTTTCCCAACAATCAAACTGTTTATGAATGGAGACAGAAAGAACCCCATTGACTTTACTGGTAATTACCTCTTTTCTCTATTGATCTCTGACCCTGTTGATCTCTAAACCACAACCTTACCTTACAGCAGCCAGTGAACTGTTGACTGTGTGTGCAGGTAAGAGGACAGTAAAGGGTATTGTCCAGTGGCTGGAGCGGCGTTCTGGTCCGAGTGCTGTGGTGTTGGATTCTCCTGCTGCTGCTGCAGAACACATCCGTCTTCACAACATCACTGTGGTGGGATTCTTCACTGTGAGTAACCCCTGACCTCTAACCCCTGATCTCTAAAACATGACATATTCCCTCTGACCTCTCACCCCTTACGTATTCACTCTGACCTCTAACCCTTCTGTCCATCAGAGTTTAGAGAGTGAGGCGGTCAAGGTGTTCCATAATGTTGCCATGGAGATGGTTGACACAGTGTTTGGTGTGACAACAAGTCCAGAGGTTTTCCAGAAATATGAAGTGAAGAACAACAGAGTTGTGCTGTTCAAGAAGGTGAGGATCTTAAACCCTGACCTGTAACTTCTGACCTGTAATCTTGGACCTTGACATATATGTGGTGTGTGTGTGTGTGTGTGTGTGTGTGTGTGTGTTAGTTCGATGAGGGCAGGGCGGACCTGCCAGTGTCTGAAGAGGGGAAGCTGGATCAGGATGATCTGACTGTCTTCATCAAGAACAACAGTCTGGAACTTCTGATAGAGTTCAATGAAGAGGTGCACACACTTATCTGGTTCATGAACCCTTCTGGTAACTCCAGGTTGTGTAGGAAACAATAATGTTGAAGACCACTGCCAGACTAACTATATTATGTAATAATAATTAATTATCCCACTGCCAGACTAACTATATTATGTAATAATAATTCATTATCCCACTGCCAGGCTACCTATATTATGTAATAATAATTAATCAGCCCACTGCCAGACTGCCTAGATTATGTAATAATAATTAATCATCCCACTGCCAGACTAATTATATTATGTAATAATAATTCATTATCCCACTGCCAGACTAACTATATTATGTAATAATAATTCATTATCCCACTGCCAGACTAACTATATTATGTAATAATAATTAATTAATGCGCCACTAAATATTTTAGAGTATTATGGGAAAATACGTCTGTATGAACATTATTTCTAACCAGTAGATGTCACTATTGTGGAAATGTTTTGAAAGTTTCATTAAGCTCCGACACAAATGTTCATATTGTCTCTGTGTTTCGGAGAGTCTTGTTCTACCCGTCACTGGTTATATATGTATTTAGTCACAAGATGTATCTGTCGGGACCAACATGCGATGTTTTGTCTCTCTCCTGCAGAATGCAGATAAGATCTTTGGGTCAAAGGTCCACACTCATATGCTCCTCTTTATCAACTCTACAATGGAGGAGCAGAATATCCTTTTGACTGAATTCAGCGCCGTCGCAAAAGACTTCAAGGGCCAAGTATGTACAACACACACAAAACACTAAACTAGTGATGTACAACACACACAAAACACTAAACTAGTGATGTACAACACACACAAAACACTAAACTAGTGAGGTACAACACACACAAAACACTAAACTAGTGATGTACAACACACACAACAATAAACTAGTGATGTACAACACACACAACAATAAACTAGTGATGTACAAAACACACAACACTAAACTAGTGATGTACAACACACACAACAATAAACTAGTGATGTACAACACACACAACACTAAACTAGTGATGTACAACACACACAACACTAAACTAGTGATGTACAACACACACAACAATAAACTAGTGATGTACAACACACACAACACTAAACTAGTGACGTACAACACACACAACACTAAACTAGTGATGTACAACACACACAACACTAAACTAGTGATGTACAACACACAGAACACTAAACTAGTGATGTACAACACACACAACAATAAACTAGTTAATTAAATGTAGAGCTAATTCTATTCTAAAGAAAACTGGGAAATTATATTTTATACTAAAACAATTGCATAGAAAAGTAATATTCCCTTTCTCAGTAAATGTTGTGGTACAAACTATAGTTTCATGATATTTACAGTCATATTTTCAGTTCACTTTCTCAGCTCTGTATCCATAATATCTGTCTCTAATCACTTTTACACTGAACAAAATTATAAACACAACACTTTTATCATCAGCTGAGGCACACTTGTGCAATAATCATGCTGTCTAATCAGCATCTTGATATGCCACGCCTGTGAGGTGGATGGATTATCTCGGCAAAGGAGAAGAGCTCACTAACACAGATTTAGATCTTTAATATAAGATTTCTCAACATTTCAGAAAACGCGTCAGTGCTGTTGTTCTCACAAAGTGAGGTATTGAAAGGTATTTGTGTGTGTTTGTAGGTATTGTTTATAACTATAGATGTGATGGGACAAGTTGATCATGTTCTGAAGTACTTTGGACTGTCAGTGAGTGATGTCCCTGCTGTACGCATCATCAACACTGACACCGTCAAGAAATTCAATCTGATTGGCCAAATAACAGCTGCCACACTCCAAACATTCTGTCAGGGAGTTCTGGATGGAACTGTGAAGGTAACCAATCAATGAGCCACACGGCTCTTACCACAACATCTTATTAAACACATCACTCCCTACACTAGACCAGAGGTCAGGGGTCATGGATAGGGTCTAACTGTGTGATATTGTTTCAGCCCCACCTGCTCAGCGAGGATGTACCAGAGGACTGGGACAAAGGAGTTGTTAAGGTTCTGGTGGGAAAAAACTTTGAGGCTGTCGTTCGGGACAAGAACAAGAATGTCTTTGTCGAGTTCTGTGAGTCTCTCTATTCCTCAACAGGTTAACTAGTTATCGGATATGTGTGTTTGTGTAGATGCCCCATAGTGTAGGAAATGTCCTGTAAGTTGTGTATAAAGTGTGTGTGTGTGTGTGTCTGTAGATGCTCCGTGGTGTGGTCATTGTAAAGAGTTGGTTCCTGTGTATAAAGTGTGTGTGTGTGTGTGTGTGTGTAGATGCTCCGTGGTGTGGTCATTGTAAAGAGTTGGTTCCTGTGTATAAAGTGTGTGTGTGTGTGTGTGTGTAGATGCTCCGTGGTGTGGTCATTGTAAAGAGTTGGTTCCTGTGTATAAAGTGTGTGTGTGTGTGTGTGTAGATGCTCCGTGGTGTGGTCATTGTAAAGAGTTGGCTTCTGTGTATAAAGTGTGTGTGTGTGTGTGTGTGTGTGTGTCTGTAGATGCTCCGTGGTGTGGTCATTGTAAAGAGTTGGTTCCTGTGTATAAAGTGTGTGTGTGTGTGTGTAGATGCTCCGTGGTGTGGTCATTGTAAAGAGTTGGTTCCTGTGTATAAAGTGTGTGTGTGTGTGTGTGTGTAGATGCTCCGTGGTGTGGTCATTGTAAAGAGTTGGTTCCTGTGTATAAAGTGTGTGTGTGTGTCTGTAGATGCTCCGTGGTGTGGTCATTGTAAAGAGTTGGTTCCTGTGTATAAAGTGTGTGTGTGTGTAGATGCTCCGTGGTGTGGTCATTGTAAAGAGTTGGTTCCTGTGTATAAAGTGTGTGTGTGTGTGTCTGTAGATGCTCCATGGTGTGGTCATTGTAAAGAGTTGGTTCCTGTGTATAAAGTGTGTGTGTGTGTGTGTGTGTGTGTAGATGCTCCGTGGTGTGGTCATTGTAAAGAGTTGGTTCCTGTGTATAAAGTGTGTGTGTGTGTGTGTGTAGATGCTCCGTGGTGTGGTCATTGTAAAGAGTTGGTTCCTGTGTATAAAGTGTGTGTGTGTGTGTGTGTAGATGCTCCGTGGTGTGGTCATTGTAAAGAGTTGGCTCCTGTCTGGGAGAAGCTGGGAGAGAAGTATGCTGATCACAATGACATCATCATCGCCAAGATGGATGCAACAGCTAACGAGGTGGAAGGAGTCTCCGTGTCCGGCTTTCCAACACTAATGTACTACCCTGCTGGAGATGACAAGGTAACCCCCAAACCTTTAACCCTAACCCCCTAACTTTAAATCCCTAAATCTAATCCCCTAACTCCAACCCTGCAGGAGAGGGCATGATAACCCCTTAACTCTAGGTTGTTGGGGAAAAGTAGGATTTTGAATGGGATTAACCTTTTCTATCCCAACAAGGATATTGATTCTTAAAATGTGTCCATTTGTGTTTTTGCATGTGTTTGTCCATGTTTTTGCATGTGTGTGTAGGAAGTAGAGTATGGTGGAACCCGGGACTTGGAGACGTTTATTAAGTTCCTGGACAACGGAGGACAGCTTCCTCAAGAGGAGGTGGAACAGGAAGAGGATATAGAGGAGGTGACGTTTAACCTATCTGACCAATCACACTGTTAATTCAAACCCCACCCACTTTAGCTATCATGACAAATTTCTCTTCCTCTAATAGATCACTGATGAAGGATCGCCACCAGAAGCCAATGAGACATCTAAAGATGAGCTGTGATGTCAGAGGACCTGACCACTGGGTTCTAGGGTTTCTGACATTTTAAGAATAAAACTTTTCATTTTGAATACTAGAGGGGACAGTCTTTATGGAGAATACAGGAGATTAGGGAAGGAGATAAGTGCATTTAGAAAGTATTCAGACCCTTTAATTTTTTCCACATATTTTTAAGATTTATAGCATTATTCTAAAATGGATGAGTTGTTTTTTCCAAGCAGTCTACACACAATACCCCATAATGACCTAGCAGTCTACACACAATACCCCATAATGAACAAGCAGTCTAGACACAATACCTCATAATGAACAAGCAGTCTACACACAATACCCCATAATGAACAAGCAGTCTACACACAATACCCCATAATGACCTAGCAGTCTACACACAATACCCCATAATGAACAAGCAGTCTAGAAACAATACCTCATAATGAACAAGCAGTCTACACACAATACCCCATAATGACCTAGCAGTCTACACACAATACCCCATAATGACCTAGCAGTCTACACACAATACCCCATAATGACCTAGCAGTCTACACACAATACCCCATAATGAACAAGCAGTCTACACACAATACCTCATAATGAACAAGCAGTCTACACACAATACCCCATAATGAACAAGCAGTCTACACACAATACTCCATAATGAACAAACAGTCTACACACAATACCCCATAATGAACAAGCAGTCTAGAAACAATACCTCATAATGAACAAGCAGTCTACACACAATACCCCATAATGAACAAGCAGTCTACACACAATACCCCATAATGAACAAGCAGTCTACACACAATACCCCATAATGACCTAGCAGTCTACACACAATACCCCATAATGAACAAGCAGTCTACACACAATACCTCATAATGAACAAGCAGTCTACACACAATACCCCATAATGAACAAGCAGTCTACACACAATACTCCATAATGAACAAACAGTCTACACACAATACCCCATAATGAACAAGCAGTCTAGAAACAATACCTCATAATGAACAAGCAGTCTACACACAATACCCCATAATGAACAAGCAGTCTACACACAATACCCCATAATGACCTAGCAGTCTACACACAATACCCCATAATGACCTAGCAGTCTACACACAATACCCCATAATGACCTAGCAGTCTACACACAATACCCCATAATGAACAAGCAGTCTACACACAATACCTCATAATGAACAAGCAGTCTACACACAATACCCCATAATGAACAAGCAGTCTACACACAATACTCCATAATGAACAAACAGTCTACACACAATACCCCATAATGAACAAGCAGTCTAGAAACAATACCTCATAATGAACAAGCAGTCTACACACAATACCCCATAATGAACAAGCAGTCTACACACAATACCCCATAATGAACAAGCAGTCTACACACAATACCCCATAATGACCTAGCAGTCTACACACAATACCCCATAATGAACAAGCAGTCTACACACAATACCTCATAATGAACAAGCAGTCTACACACAATACCCCATAATGAACAAGCAGTCTACACACAATACTCCATAATGAAGAAACAGTCTACAAACAATACCCCATAATGAACAAGCAGTCTACACACAATACTCCATAATGAAGAAACAGTCTACAAACAATACCCCATAATGAACAAGCAGTCTACACACAATACCTCATAATAAACAGTCTACAAACAATACCTCATAATGAACAATCAGTCTACAAACAATACCTCATAATGAACAAGCAGTCTACACACAATACCCCATAATGAACAAGTAGTCTACACACAATACCTCATAATGAACAAGCAGTCTACACACAATACTCCATAATGAAGAAACAGTCTACAAACAATACCCCATAATGAACAAGCAGTCTACACACAATACCCCATAATGAACAAGCAGTCTACACACAATACTCCATAATGAAGAAACAGTCTACAAACAATACCCCATAATGAACAAGCAGTCTACACACAATACCTCATAATAAACAGTCTACAAACAATACCTCATAATGAACAATCAGTCTACAAACAATACCTCATAATGAACAAGCAGTCTACACACAATACCCCATAATGAACAAGCAGTCTACACACAATACCTCATAATGAACAAGCAGTCTACACACAATACCCCATAATGAACAAGCAGTCTACACACAATACTCCATAATGAAGAAACAGTCTACAAACAATACCCCATAATGAACAAGCAGTCTACACACAATACCTCATAATGAACAAGCAGTCTACACACAATACCTCATAATAAACAGTCTACAAACAATACCCCATAATGAACAAGCAGTCTACAAACAACACCCCATAATGAACAAAAAGTCTACAAACAACATTTTAGAAAGTATCACATTTATTTAGATATTTAGACTAGGGTTTAACAGGGAACAGGGATACTGAAAATTACCAAGATTTTCCAGTTAACTCAATCTCTTTTTCATCTACAGAAACAAGTATAATAAGTGATTTATATGAACAGCGTGATGTAAAATGGGACTGTTGACTACATGCTAATACTATATATCTAAATGTCTACATATGGCTGTCTCTGCTCCTCTATCTGGACGATCTTGAATGCTGTGTTCACCATATACACACACCAAGTCACCATGAATTCAAAGCACACATATTATTTGTACTGAAAATACACTAATTAAACATGCACTAATGCGTTAATGACATTTGATTCAACTTTTGGATACTGGTATTCCTAGTTTTAACGTTTCAGAGTTTTTGGAGATGGATGCAGAAGCAATTGTGAGGACACCAGCTAATCAGAACACCAGGTAAGTTTTTAATGACCAGAGGGGTGTACTAGGAAACGAGGTAGGCCTAACCCCCTTATCGAGGTAAATTCAGGAGTAACTTAGTGATGTCAGGTGTACCTTCCCAATGCACCCATAATATGAAAGGTGAATACGTTTTACATGAGGTATGCTGTCATGGCATCGTACGCTGCATTTCTAAACTGCTCCGTGCAGGTTATCTTCATAGTTAACTCAATGTTACCCAACATAAGCACCGCCCTTCCGCCCACAAAAAGGCAGACACGTTTCTTAGACCCAATCAACATGGTGCATGGTTTGTGAGAGGCTCACTCTGCAGGGGGAGGGTGTTTAGAGACCATGACCATCTTCTAGTTTACCCCGATGATGTTCTCTAATAAACATTCTCAGGGACTTCAGTATGTTTGCCTGCTTCTAGGGCCAGACGTCTCCAATGCCGCTTGCCGGAGTAATGCCCTCTCTGTTGCTTGGCAATATTTTGCCAGCAAACATTTCATGTATTGCATCAGTGATGCTGAATATCTGAGAAAGAAAACTGTATGCTGTGCAGTGATCAGAATACTGTATGCCATGCAGTTTGAAAGGTGATATTTGGTCTCACTAAACTACTTGATGCATTTGTTTTGTTCCCTTACCATTTTAAATATTCTAAAGATTAAATATGCTTTTTATGGGATGGCAAGTAATTCATAAAAATTAGGAGAACATGAGGGGTGTTGTGACAGGAAGTCATTTCACAGCATTCATGTTCAGGTATTTGATCTTTAAATTCATACAGGGAGACCTACAACCTACAGTGGGGAGAACAAGTGTTTGATACACTGCCTATTTTGCAGGTTTTCCCACTTACAAAGCATGTAGAGATCTGTATTTTTTATGGAATCTAAAACAAAAATCCAGAAAATCACATTGTATGATTTTTAAGTAATTCATTAGCATTTTATTGCATGACATACGTATTTGATACATCAGAAAAGCAGAACTTAATATTTGGTACAGAAACCTTTGTTTGCAATTACAAAGATCATACCTTTCCTGTAGTTTGCACACACTGGTTTGCACACACTGCAACAGGGATTTTAGCCCACTCCTCCATACAGACCTTCTCCAGATCCTTCAGGTTTCGGAGCTGTCGCTGGGCAATACAGACTTTCAGCTCCCTCCAAAGATTTTCTATTGGGTTCAGGTCTGGAGACTGGCTAGGCCACTCCAAGACCTTGAGATGCTTCTTACGGAGCCACTCCTTAGTTGCTCTGGCTGTGTGTTTTGTGTCATTGTCATGCTGGAAGACCCAGCCACGACCCATCTTCAATGCTCTTACTGAGGGAAGGAAGTTGTTGGCCAAGATCTTGCAATACATGGCCCCATCCATCCTCCCTTCAATACGGTGCAGTCGTCCTGTCAGCTTTGCAGAAAAGCATCCCCAAAGAATGATGTTTCCACCTCCATGCTTCACAGTTGGGATGGTGTTCTTGGGGTTGTACTTATCCTTCTTCTTCCTCCTTCAAACACGGCGAGTGGAGTTTAGACCAAAAAGCTCTATTTTTGTCTCATCATAGCACATGACCTTCTCCCATTCCTCCTCTGGATCATCCAGATGGTAATTGGCAAACTTCAGACGGGCCTGGACATGCGCTGGCTTGAGCAGGGGGACCTTGTGTGCGCTGTAGAATTTTAATCCATGACGGCTTAGAGTGTTACTGTAACGTCTTCGGGGGCGGATAAAGGAGGAGCAGGAGAATGGCGTGAAAGAATACAGGTTTTTTAATGGTAATAACGGGAACTTAGAATATAGTCGAAGCGTACACTGCTCAACGTACATACAGAGACAATTACACACAAAGACAGGGGGAGCAGAGGGAACATATATACTGGGGGGAAATGATGAGGATGAGGAACAGGTGCGCTAAACAAGACACAGGTGACAAGCATGATGAGATGGACGATGGTGTCAGAAGGCCGGTGACGTCGAACGCCGGAGCCTTTCCGCTGCAGGGGGAGGTGAAGCAGCAGAGGGCGCAGTCGTCACAGTTACTAATGGTTTTCTTTGAGACTGTGGTCCCAGCTCTCTTCAGGTCATTGACCAGGTCCTGCCGTGTAGTTCTGGGCTGATCCCTCACCTTCCTCATGATCATTGATGCCCCACCAGGTCAAATCTTGCATGGAGCCCCAGACAGTTCATCTTGAACTTCTTCCATTTTCTAATAATTGCGCCAACAGTTGTTGCCTTCTCACCAAGCTGCTTGCCTATAACTGTGCTTCAACCATACATACAACACAGAATACACAAGAACATAAAACAACTAAATTAGCAAATCCATCAACCACAAATCCTTAAAATATCATGCAGAACAACTACATTGCTTGCTATCGATCTGCTGCATATTTAGTTTTTGAATACATTTATATGTGTGCAGGACTGTGCTTCATGATAAATATAATTTTCCCTCTGCTCTGCCCTGAGTGCAGTGTTTTGCATTTATCTCTGTAGTGTGTAATGACTGCTCTGTAGTGTTTATGCATTAGCTGGATGTGTGTTATCTGAAAACAGTGTTTGGTTTTGGGTAAAGATAACATAGTTCTGAGGCAATTGTTTGATATAGCAAGTAGCTTAAGTTTGGTGATTTGTGTTTAAGGTTTTGAGAAAGCGAGAGAAACATTCAAAACATTTGTTTTAGCAATTCAGAAATACTGTAATGGGGCTAGTTAGTGAGGCTAGTTAGTGAGGCTAGTTAGTGAGGCTAGTTAGTGGGGCTAGTTAGTGAGGCTAGTTAGTGGGGCTAGTTAGTGTGGCTAGTTAGTGGGGTAGCCACCACACACAACCTCTGTTATTTGACAGTGATGTCAAAACTTGCAAAGACATGGATTGGTACCATTGAGAACACAACTGACCAGTAAACAGAGAAAGAAAATGTCACTTATATAGTGACAATGACAACATTTCAAGGAACACAACATTTATAGGTTCTTTGAGGCAAACAACACCACTAGACCTAGTTGGAAGTGCCTTGGAGCAAGTTTCCACATGCACTGCAGTTATTGTAGCTTGGGATGCACAGTTTCAATGAATGAATTTGGACAATGCTAGTAATGCTTTTTTTCAGGATGGGACAAAGTTGACAGATTTGGTCTCATCCTGAATAATGTTGAATAATGAAAAAATTATAAAGGGGCCTTCAAGAACAACTCAAAGTAAGGGTTATTTCACCCAAATATTAATTTAGGATGAACTATCCCTTTAAAATGGTTGACCGAAAGTCAAAGAAATGTGCTGTTGCTGTAATGCATCTATCAACCACTATGTGGGAGAAAATTCATTCTGAATATCACGTTTAAGTTTCTGAATATCACGTCAAAGTTTTTGAATATCATGTTAAAGTTTATAATCTGTCCATTTATTGATGTTCTACATTTGAAGAGTTTTGATACGTACACATTTATTTGTTACAAATTATTGCATAACACAAAACTAGGTATGAACACAGACTCATATGGAACCATACTACATTTGTCTCTCAGACAATGTTGTTGTCCACTTGCTTTGGAGTCTTATGTTTGCTCATCATTGTCAATAAAGTATCTCATACAGTTGAAGGTGACCTGACCTTTTTTCATTAAATCATCTTATACTGGAGAGACTGACTTTCATTAATAAACTCCCTTTAACCTTTTAGCATGTAAAAGTTATCAAAAGGTACTCTGTTTCTCATTTTGAGAAATCCAAATGTTTATGTTACTAGATCTTTTATTTTTCTAGTTACTATAATCCCTAAGGGATTACCATCTACCTCACACTACATCTACCTCACAAACATCTACCTCACAAACATCTACCTCACAAACATCTACCTCACAAACATCTACCTCACAAACATCTACCTCACAAACATCTACCTCACACTACATCTGTGTGAGTCACATGTTTGCAAGGATTTAGTCATTAGAGTGTCTATGCGAGTATGTGTGTTTGTTGTGTGTTTGTTGTGTGTACTTGTTCGGTGGATGTTCCTCATTCTTCAGTAACTGGTTGGTTCAGTCCGTGATGTCATCACAAGAAGTATGTTTCAGTCAACCTATCCTCCAACTAGGAGGACTTCAATCTCCACATACTCACAGTCACAGGTATGAGAAAGGATCTAACACCACTGAGACAGAACTGAAGACAGAGCTAACAGCACTGAAACAGAACTGAAGACAGAGTTAGCAGCACTGAGACAGAACTGAAGACAGAGTTAACTGCACTGAGACAGAACTGAAGACAGAGTTAACAGCACTGAGACAGAACTGAAGACAGAGTTAACAGCACTGAGACGGAACTGAAGACAGAGCTAACAGCACTGAGACAGAACTGAAGACAGAGCTAACAGCACTGAGACAGAACTGAAGACAGAGTTAACAGCACTGAGACAGAACTGAAGACAGAGTTAGCAGCACTGAGACAGAACTGAAGACAGAGCTAACAGCACTGAGACAGAACTGAAGACAGAGTTAACAGCACTGAGACAGAACTGAAGACAGAGTTAACAGCACTGAGACAGAACTGAAGACAGAGCTAACTGCACTGAGACAGAACTGAAGACAGAGTTAGCAGCACTGAGACAGAACTGAAGACAGAGTTAACAGCACTGAGACAGAACTGAAGACAGAGTTAACAGCACTGAGACAGAACTGATGACAGAGTTAACAGCACTGAGACAGAACTGAAGACAGAGTTAACTGCACTGAGACAGAACTGAAGACAGAGTTAACAGCACTGAGACAGAACTGAAGACAGAGTTAACAGCACTGAGACAGAACTGAAGACAGAGTTAACTGCACTGAGAAAAGGCTTAGGACAGAGAAGAAATTCTGATACAAGTAAGACCTCACTTACTGCAATGAAACACATTCTCTCACACACACACACATTAATCCTAACACACATTAACCCTAACACACATTTCTATTTCTTTCCTTGTGGAGAGCAGAAAAAATATAACTCTCATCTCATTCTCATCCTAACATCAATAACAACCTAACTTCAATGTCTAGTGCTAAACGTAATTCATAAACCTAAAACAAACCCTAAACACTAACTCCGAACCCCCCAACACACACACACACACACACAAACAATGTTCTCGTGGTTACCTACTACTGCTTATTTATCTTTTTAATGTACATCTACTGACAATTCTGTTGATTGTAGCATGACCCAACTATTTACTGACTGAATGAACTTGCTGTCTGGGACATATACTTCCTGCCTGATTCAGCTCTTTCCTGTTTGAGTCAAGCCACATCCTGTTGACCTCCTGATGGACAACCCATCGTACGCCGATCAGCCTCCTCCATACACAGAAGCCACCTTTTATCCTCCCATCCCAGTCACCGCCTCACCAGCCAACTGCTCCCTTCATCCCAACTACAGCACACCTCCACCCACCTATAGAGAAGCAGGTATCCACCCATAACCCCACCCACCTATAGAGAAGCAGGTATCCACCCATAACCCCACCCACCTATAGAGAAGCAGGTATCCACCCATAACCCCACCCACCTATAGAGAACCAGGTATCCACCCATAACCCCACCCACCTATAGAGAACCAGGTATCCACCCATAACCCCACCCACCTATAGAGAAGCAGGTATCCACCCATAACCCCACCCACCTATAGAGAACCAGGTATCCACCCATAACCCCACCCACCTACAGAGAAGCAGGTATCCACCCATAACCCCACCCACCTATAGAGAACCAGGCATCCACCCATAACCCCACCCACCTACAGAGAACCAGGTATCCACCCATAACCCCACCCACCTATAGAGAACCAGGCATCCACCCATAACCCCACCCACCTATAGAGAACCAGGTATCCACCCATAACCCCACCCACCTATAGAGAACCAGGTATCCACCCATAACCCCACCCACGTAGCTAGAGGGCCTATATGACCAGAACCAGTGTTGTTGGTAAATCCTATATGGACCAAAACCAGCGTAGCTAGAGGGCCTATATGACCAGAACCAGTGTTGTTGGTAAATCCTATATGGACCAAAACCAGCGTAGCTAGAGGGCCTATATGACCAGAACCAGTGTTGTTGGTAAATCCTATATGGACCAAAACCAGCGTAGCTAGAGGGCCTATATGACCAGAACCAGTGTTGTTGGTAAATCCTATATGGACCAAAACCAGCGTAGCTAGAGGGCCTATATGACCAGAACCAGTGGTTTTCTTAACTAATCCTAGATACTCATTTTACAAATTTTTGGGAGTTCACTTGCTAGCTTGTCTTTTTGAGATTGCAAAACAATCGCTGGTTCTGATTATTTCTCATCACAAGAAGAGTTTGACCTTGCTAATAATTCAATATATTGTGGTTTGCTTACAACAGAGAATTGTAGATTGTACAAACCTCTCATTATCAAGTTGGTCCTCCACAGTAAACTGCTTAGTTGCAAGTATTCCAAGAAGCTTTACTTCTTGTCAGTGGTATTCAAATCTGGATCTTGAAGCTAGATGCAATACATTTTTTAATACCAACCCTCTAATCAGGAAACAGGGGACACCAGGTGGGTGCAATTAATGATGAGGTTGAACCGAGAACCAGCAGGCTTCGTCCCTCGTATGATTTGAATACCACTGATCTAGGTTGTCAATACCAGGGTTTTTTATTATTTTGAACAATAAAGTTTCCACTTAACCCAAATTATTTGGAAAGATACAATTGTGTGAGTATTCCTCTCTCTGATCTATTGTTTCTGTTCTGTAGTCACCTCACAGCCAGATCCCTTTCCTGTCCTGACTCCGCCCACCCAGCAACTGACTGGCATCCACTTACACCAATCAACACAAAGTAACAATCAATCAACACCAATCAGTACCTCAGCCATACTGTGTTTGGAATTTCCAAAAAAGTTGCATTTTTAATATTGTTCTGAGTATAAGGGAGCTAAAATAGCTAACATGGAAACGTTAATGTGTCATGTAAATATAATGCACTAATCTAACAGCCAGAGTATAATGAACCTGTGATCCAATGCCTGATTTACAGTATAAAAAAGAAATATTTGAAAAAGAAATATTTCAGTTTTCTAAGCTCTCAGTGGAGGGTGAAAATGTATATCTGGAAGAGCTATAAATGCATTATTCTTGATATCAAAACTCTAAATACTGGGCACTGGTCAGAGCTCTAAATACATTACTGATGTTAAAAAACTCTAAATACAGGTCACTGGTCACAGCTCTAAACACATGACTCTGATATCAAAACTCTAAATACAGGTCACTGGTCAGAGCTCTAAACACATGACTCTGATATCAATACTCTGAATACAGCTCACTGGTCAGAGCTCTAAACACATGACTCTGATATCAAAACTCTGAATACAGGTCACTGGTCAGAGCTCTAAACACATGACTCTGATATCAAAACTCTGAATACAGGGCACTGGTCAGAGCTCTAAACATGAGCCTATGATTGGAACTCTAAATACATGATTCTAAACAGATCTCTGATTTCAGTTGTCAACGGGGCTAGCTTCCAGCAGACCAATCAGAGGATCCCATCAACGGTGGTATATATTGACCCAGTGTCTGTGGGTCCTTTGGGCGACGCCCCCTGTATGACAAGGTGTTCGAACTGTCGTCAGAACATCACAACAATTGTCACCTACAAACCTGGAATGGCGGCGTGGTCCATGTGTTTATTATTCACACTGCTCGGGTAACTCAAACACACACACACACACACACACAGACACCAGCAAACACACACATGCACACACACTTGTGTACATACACAAACACACTCACATACACACACATACATACACATCCATACACATCCATACAAACACACCCTTACGTACACACATATACATACACATCCATACAAACACACCCATACGTACACACATATACATACACATCCATACAAACACGCCCATACATACACACCCATACATACACCCCCATACAAACACACACATGCATACACACCCATACAAACACACCTATACATACACACACATACATACACACCCATACATACACACCCATACATACACTCACATACATACACGTCCATAAATACACACACATACATACACATCCATACATACACACCCATACATACACATCCATACATACACACCCATACATACACATCCATACATACACATCCATACATACACATCCATACATACACATCCATACATACACATGGGGATTATTTAACACATTTCCATTCACGATACTATTTTTCCTAAGTTTCCTAAGTTTCCCTGGTAAATAACCCTAAGTGGGGGAAATCTGAATAATGTCATATGGTCAAATGTTCATAGTTTTACTGTCCAGGTGATAAACACACCCCCTATATAATGAATATTCCAGCTATGAAGCTTTATGAACGTTAGCAGTGATTTCCAACCTGTGTGTGTACAGGCTGATCTGTGGTTGCTGTCTGATTCCTTTCCTACTACGAGGGTTCCAGGATGCTCACCATACCTGCCCCCTCTGCCACGCACACCTCTATATACACATTAGGTGACATCACTGCAGGACATGAAGTCTTCACTACAGGATGTGACATCAGCACTACAGGACACTACATAATTACTACCGGATATGACATCATAATAACAGGATGTCAGAGACAAGGTTTCTACCAATCACGTTATACTGCTTTCCAGAATGTATTTTACATAAGATACAAAATAAGTGTATTAAATAAGCTATAAAATACAGCAGCCACACCATGTATCAAATTAAAATACAGTATTTTTGTATTTTAAAAATACAAAAATTACTTTTACAAGGGAGCATGAAATCACATTGCAAACCTTCCATCTATCGGTCTATTTGATCCATCCCTTCACCAGTACACTGACTCAGTTGATTCCATCTATCGGTCTATTTGATTCATCCCTTCACCAGTACACTGACTCAGTTGATTCCATCTATCGGTCTATTTGATTCATCCCTTCACCAGTACACTGACTCAGTTGATTCCATCTATCTGTCTATTTGATTCATCCCTTCACCAGTACACTGACTCAGTTGATTCCATCTATCGGTCTATTTGATTCATTCCTTCACCAGTACACTGACTCAGTTGATTCCATCTATCAGTCTATTTGATTCATCCCTTCACCAGTACACTGACTCAGTTGATTCCATCTATCGGTCTATTTGATTCATCCCTTCACCAGTACACTGACTCAGTTGATTCCATCTATCAGTCTATTTGATTCATCCCTTCACCAGTACACTGACTCAGTTGATTCCATCTATCGGTCTATTTGATTCATCCCTTCACCAGTACACTGACTCAGTTGATTCCATCTATCGGTCTATTTGATTCATCCCTTCACCAGTACACTGACTCAGTTGATTCCATCTATCGGTCTATTTGATTCATCCCTTCACCAGTACACTGACTCAGTTGATTCCATCTATCGGTCTATTTGATTCATCCCTTCACCAGTACACTGACTCAGTTGATTCCATCTATCGGTCTATTTGATTCATCCCTTCACCAGTACACTGACTCAGTTGATTCCATCTATCTGTCTATTTGATTCATCCCTTCACCAGTACACTGACTCAGTTGATTCCATCTATCGGTCTATTTGATTCATTCCTTCACCAGTACACTGACTCAGTTGATTCCATCTATCGGTCTATTTGATTCATCCCTTCACCAGTACACTGACTCAGTTGATTCCATCTATCGGTCTATTTGATTCATTCCTTCACCAGTACACTGACTCAGTTGATTCCATCTATCGGTCTATTTGATTCATCCCTTCACCAGTACACTGACTCAGTTGATTAAGTAGACAATGTTTGATATCAACAGCTTTTCTCTGCCTAACAAGTCATGTGATAAATCCAGCTAACAGATTAACATTAAATGTTCACATATCCCTGTGATCACCCAGATGAAGGTTAAAGTAACTAACAGTTTAACAAGTAATTCATAAGAAGACAACTGAGGCACCTATATTCATAGCAACTAGTTTCTAATTAAACAATATTTTGATTGTTAATCATAAATATAATTATGTATAATAAATATTTAAATTTTATCAAAAATATGAAGCCATTTTCATCAACCATATCAAATACAAATTACAAAACCCTATTTTGTATTTTAAATACAAGTTCTAAGATGCTGTGTTGGGTCTGAGTTGGATGCCAGTCAAAAGTATTTTTCATAGTCCAAGCCTTTTTTTCAATTCCCAGTCTTCCTGAAAGCACCTAACACGGGTGTCAGCTCCCAGTTCTTTTAAAATTAGGTTGGTGTCTCTGAGTGATGACATCACTGCATTACAATTCACTGTCTCATATTAATGACATCACTGTTTTACAAGTATTTCTCAATAATCTTTCTTTTACTGAATAAATGTAATAATGATTGATACTATATTTTCTGTTGTTTTACTTGTATATGACAAATTTATTGTTAAAATCTGGGTTAGGCTAAGTTGTGAAATATCTTAATAAACTTGTATTAACTTTGTTAACAGTGAACTTTTCAGTAAAGTGTATCTGTTTGTAACTAAAACTGATCCCGGCTCAGTGGCGAGTGAACATTAGCACGACTGAGCAGTGTGGTTGTTTCACCTATCTAAATCTATGCAGTTACTGTAAACCGCTCTGGATTAGAGTTTGCTTAATGACTACAATGTAAAATCCCCTTTGAAATGTGTTTGTTTGTGTGTAAATCCGGGTGTATATGTTTGACATCACAAATAATACAAGAAAAACTGAAATACATTTTTTATATTGAGGTTAGGGTAAGTGTAGTGTAAGTATTAGGTTTAGGGCGAGGAAATAAGGAACATTCAGGGGTTAGGGTTAGGAAATAGGGAACATACATGGGTTAGGGTTAGGAAATAGGGAACATACATGGGTTAGGGTTAGGAAATAGGGAACATACATGGGTTAGGGTTAGGAAATAGGGAACATACATGGGTTAGGGTTAGGAAATAGGGAACATACATGGGTTAGGGTTAGGAAATAGGGAACATACATGGGTTAGGGTTAGGAAATAGGGAACATACATGGGTTAGGGTTAGGAAATAGGAACATACATGGGTTAGGGTTAGGAAATAAGGAACATACATGGGTTAGGGTTAGGAAATAAGGAACATACATGGGTTAGGGTTAGGAAATAGGGAACATACATGGGTTAGGGTTAGGAAATAGGGAACATACATGGGTTAGGGTTAGGAAATAGGAACATACATGGGTTAGGGTTAGGAAATAGGGAACATACATGGGTTAGGGTTAGGAAATAGGGAACATACATGGGTTAGGGTTAGGAAATAGGGAACATACATGGGTTAGGGTTAGGAAATAGGGAACATACATGGGTTAGGGTTAGGAAATAGGAACATACATGGGTTAGGGTTAGGAAATAAGGAACATACATGGGTTAGGGTTAGGAAATAGGGAACATACATGGGTTAGGGTTAGGAAATAGGAACATACATGGGTTAGGGTTAGGAAATAGGAACATACATGTGTTAGGGTTAGGAAATAGGAACATACATGGGTTAGGGTTAGGAAATAGGAACATACATGGGTTAGGGTTAGGAAATAGGAACATACATGGATTAGGGTTAGGAAATAAGGAACATACATGGGTTAGGGTTAGGTAATAGGAACATACATTTTCCTAGTTTTCAAGTTCAGTGCCCACAAAGACAGAAAAACAAATGGAGGTGTTCCTGCATGTGTGTTAGAGAGGAGTGTGGAAAAGAGTTGAACACATAAGATCTTACATGTCACAGAAAGTCTGGCTGCAGCAACACACGCCATCTCTCTGACATCTTTAATGGGATGTTTTTATTTCTATGCTTTGTCTTCTATGCTATATGTATTTCTATTATTTTTATTGTTCTTATTGTTTTTTCTAATGTAAAGGTCATTGAATGGTCCTGTGTATGAAATGTGCTATACAAATAAACTTGCCTTACCTCTCCCTCCATCTCCTTTCATTAGCCGTGTTTACACCTTTTATTAATATGATTCTTCTCATAATCTGATAGATATATAGGGCCTGAATAGTAATGTATTAAACCGGCCATATTGTTAAGCCCAGTGCTGGACTACACCGGCATAGTGTGAAGCCAAGTCTTGGACTACATCGGCATATTGTTAAACCCAGTCCTGGACTACACCAGCACAGTGTTAAGCCCAGTTCTGGACTGCACCGGCATAGTGTGAAGCCAAGTCCTGGACTACACCGGCATGGTGTTAAGCCCAGTCCTGGACTACATCGGCATATTGTTAAACCCAGTCCTGGACTACACCAGCATATTGTTAAGCCAAGTCCTGGACTACACCGGCATAGTGTTAAGCCCAGTCCTGGACTACACCGGCATAGTGTTAAGCCAAGTCCTGGACTACACTGGCATATTGTTTAACCCAGTCCTGGACTACACCGGCATAGTGTTAAAACCAGTCCTGGACTACACTGGCCGTAGTGTTAAGCTCAGTCCTATAATGTTAAGCCCAGTCCTGGACTACACTGGCCATAGTGATAAACCCAGTCCTGGATTACACCAGCCATAGTGTTAAACCCAGTCCTGGATTACACTGGCCGTAGTGTTAAACCCAATCCTATAATGTTAAGCCCAGTCCTGGATTACAATGGCCATAGTGTTAAACTCATCTTGGACTACACTGACATAGTGTCCAGAATTACCCTAGTGTTAAGCCCAGTCCTGTAGTGTTAAGCCCAGTCCTGTAGTGTTAAAGCCAGTCCTATAGTGTTAAGCTCATCTTGGACTACACTGACATAGTGTCCAGAATTACCCTAGTGTTAAACCCAGTCCTATAGTGTTAAGCCTAGTCCTGTAGTATTAAACCCAGTCCTGTAGTGTTAAACCCAGTCATATAGTGTTAAGCCTAGTCCTGTAGTATTAAACCCAGTCCTGTAGTGTTAAACTCATCTTGGACTACACTGACGTAGTGTCCAGAATTACCCTAGTGTTAAGCCCAGTCCTATAGTGTTAAGCCTAGTCCTGTAGTGTTAAACCCAGTCCTATAGTGTTAAGCTCATCTTGGACTACACTGACATAGTGTCCAGAATTACCCTAGTGTTAAACCCAGTCCTATAGTGTTAAGCCTAGTCCTGTAGTATTAAACCCAGTCCTGTAGTGTTAAACCCAGTCATATAGTGTTAAGCCTAGTCCTGTAGTATTAAACCCAGTCCTGTAGTGTTAAGCCCAGTCCTGTAGTGTTAAACTCATCTTGGACTACACTGACGTAGTGTCCAGAATTACCCTAGTGTTAAGCCCAGTCCTATAGTGTTAAGCCTAGTCCTGTAGTGTTAAACCCAGTCCTATAGTGTTAAGCCCAGTCCTGTAGTGTTAAGCCCAGTCCTATAGTGTTAAGCCTAGTCCTGTAGTGTTAAACCCAGTCCTATAGTGTTAAGCCCAGTCCTGTAGTGTTAAGCCCAGTCCTATAGTGTTAAGCCCAGTCCTATAGTGTTAAGCTCAGTTTTATAGTATTAAGCCATTGCAGTTATTGAGGTCTAAACACAAATGTGTTGCTCATGTGAATTTTGGATCTGCTAGTGCTGACACTGGAGGTCAAAGGATGTTGCCTATTGTTGAAAATAACAGAGATATTTAGTAAGTGGAGACTTACCTCCACTTTTACCCAATTTTACCCAAAAGGAGGTGTAAGATTATACTACAGTGGCACCTAGTGGTTAAATGAAGAAAAATAATAAACTAACAGCTAGAACACACATTCACACTCATACACAGACACACACATTCACACTCATAGACAGACACACACATTCACACTCATAGACAGACACACACATTCACACTCATACACAGACACACACATTCACACTCATACACAGACACACACATTCACACTCATACACAGACACACACATTCACACTCATAGACAGACACACACATTCACACTCATACACAGACACACACATTCACACTCATACACAGACACACACATTCACACTCATACAGACACACACATTCACACTCATACACAGACACACACATTCACACTCATACACAGACACACACATTCACACTCATACAGACACACACAGTCACACTCATACAGACACACACATTCACACTCATACACAGACACACACATTCACACTCATACACAGACACACACATTCACACTCATAGACAGACACACACATTCACACTCATACAGACACACACATTCACACTCATACACAGACACACACAGATTCACACTCATACAGACACACACATTCACACTCATACAGACACAGTCACATACACACCAGACCCACTGGAAGTCAGACCTGCACATACAAAAAGCCCCTCATTAAGTAATGAACAGATGTTAGCAGGGATGTGAGTAACACACACACATGCACACACACACACACACAAACACCCAACACACGCACACATTTACACACACAACTACACATTCACACACACACACATATACACTTACACACATATACACAGTTCGTCCTCTAATCTGTGACATTTCTTTCCTCCTGACAGACAGAACATTCCTCTCTCGTTTCTTGTTTTACTCTTTAAAACCCTTTCTATGACTTTTCCTTCAACTTCAGTATTGTCTCAGTTTTTATTTTAAACATTCGTTTTTACTTTTTAAACAGCTCCAACCCTTTTCATCTCTCTAACTCCTTCCCTCTTTCATCTCTCCATGATGGAGGCTGTAGCCGTGTTTTCTTTCCGATCGACAGAAAGAGATGAGCTCAGCTTCCAGAAAGGAGAAATACTCAAGGTATTTAAGGTGGGTCTGAGTGTGTGTGTGTGTGTGTGTGTAGATGGTATAATACTGTACACTATGATACATTTTCATGGGGACCAACTACGTCACATTCGCTTTATGTTTGGTCCGATTTTTATTTGTCCGCCATCTTTAGGACTGAGTATTTGAGCATAACCATTGAGCTATAGGGTTGAACCATGGACACATCTCCGTTATGCTACTTTTGAATAGCTGTATACCGCAGCGTTCTAAAGCATTTTGTTACAGTTAGTCACAAACACAGGAAGCTGGCATTCTGAATATTCTAAATAATGCTGGATAGCAACTATTAACTTAATCAACAATAGCTAGATAATTTGTGTAATGTATTTTACTTTGTGTTTGCTGCGCTGTTAGCACTATCCTTTTCATTTAGCAACAAGTTGTTGTCTTAGCTATTGTTAGCGAGCTTAGCAAATCATGCCAGCTTTCATGCAATTATGAAACTCGCTAAACACAGATCATTGGTGCACAGAAATTTTGAAATAGTTGTAAACTGTTGCAACTATAGTTTATTCAAAACTATCAACATTATTTACATTATTTAAAGAATTCAAATGTAGGTCATTTCAGCCTGTTAGGTCTTGGACATAAGTCATTTCAGCCTGTTAGGTCTTGGGCATAAGTAATTTCAGCCTATTAGGACATGAATGTATGACAAAGTAATAACAGTGTTGTTCTAAGCTGTGAAATTTGTATGACGGCATGAGACATCTACACAGTATGCATTAGGAAAATATAAAGCAAAAAATGTAGAAAATATACATAATGTAAACTAACAGCAATTTCAAAGAGTGCTAGTGTACAATATTATGTATATTTTTCCTTTATTTTGCTATATTATTATTTTATTTATTATTTTTCTTAATTCTCACTACATAGTTGTTGGGTGCCATGTCACACGAATTTCACATTAAAGATGGAAAAAGTTCTGACGATTTATCTTTGTCTCAGTCTTTTACATCATAAAAACCAACATTTTGACAGGGGTGTGTATACTTTTCATATCCACTGTAAGTGTACAGTGCCTATGAATGGTATATTAAAATATGCTAATGAACATTGAATTGACATAGACATGAATCAGAGCATTTGTAGTGTTCATGTGATCAGTATGATCATAGATCAGTGTTGCTGGTTGAGAAGCCTTATTGCCTGAGGGGAAAAACTGTTTGTGAGTCTGGAAGCACGTTCTACGATGCTCCGGTAATGTCCACCAGATTGCAACAGTGTGAACAGACCATAGCCTGGGTGGCTGTAGTCTATGATGATGTTCTGTGCTTTCCTCAGGCATTGTGTATGGTAGATGCCTTGCATGGAAGGGAGATGGCAACCGATTATGCGCTCCGCAGATTTCACCACCCTTTGGAGGGACTTGTGGTCTGCAGTGGAGCAGCTCTGGTACCAGGCAGTAATGCAGCCTGAGAGGATGTTCTCAGTGGTGCACCTCAGTTTGCACCACTAAAAACTAAACAAGAAACTTGCTCCCTGGTACACAAACAATACTAAAGCACTTAAGCAAGCCTCCAGAAAATTTGAGCGAAGGTGGCGCTCCACCAAGTTGGAAGTATTTAGACTAGCCTGGATAGACAGTACACTACAATACCGAAAATCACGTCTGCTCGATCAGCTTATTTCTCCAACCTGATTGAGGTGAACAAAAACAATCCAAAATGTATCTTTGACACAGTTGCTAAGTTAACAAAAAAGCAAAGCTTAGCAAGTGAAGTGGGTCTTCACTTTTGGTTGTAATGAATACATGAACTACCTTGATGAACTACCTTGATTTCTCATCACCATAAGAAAACAAATAACTGACTCCTCCTTAAATAGTTATGGTCCTCAAAATCTCAGTTGGCCTAAAAATGTCCTGAACCTCCCTGACCAGGTGTCAATGGGGACACTTGAATTTTTTGATACCGTATCGCTCGACACATTTACTAAATTTGTAATGTAATCTAAACCCACAAACTCTCAGCTAGACCCGATTCCAACAAAATTACTTAAGGAGCTATTTCCTGTGCAAGGTCAGCCAATGCTGAACATAATAAATTGCTCCCTTTCCTCCGGATCTGTACCAAACTCACTAAAAATAGCGTAAATAAAGCCTCCATCCCTCCATCTTCTTCCGCTTATCTGGGGCCAGGTCGCGGGGGCAGCAGTCTAAGCAGAGATGCCCAGACATCCCTCTCCCTAGACACTTCCTCTAGCTCTTCCAGGGGGACACCGAGGCGTGTCCTAGGTCTTCCCTGGGGTCTCCTCCCGGTGGGACGGGCCTGGAACACCTTCCCAGGATGCCGGGAGGGACACAGTCGAATGCCTTCTCCAAATCCACAAAACACATGTGGATTGGTTGGGCAAGCTCCCATGAACCCTCCAACACCCTGTAGAGGGTATAGAGCTGGTCCAGTGTTCCACGGCCCGGACGAAAACCACACTGTTCCTACTGAATCCGAGGTTCTACTATCGGCCGTATTCTCCTCTCCAGTACCCTGGCATAGACTTTCCCGGGGAGGCTGAGAAGTGTGATCCCCCTATAATTGGAACACACCCTCCGGTCCCTCTTCTTAAAAAGAGGGACCACCACCCGGTCTGCTATCCCAGAGGCACTGTCCCGCCACGCGATGTTGCACAGGCGTGTCAACCAAGACAGCCCCACAACATCCAGAGACTTGAGGTACTCAGGGCGGATCTCATCCACCCCCGGTGCCTTGCCATCGAGGAGTTTCTTGACTACCTCAGTGACTTCAGCCCGGGTGATGGACGAGTCCATCTCTGTGCCCTCAGCCTCTGCTTCCTCAATGGAAGACGTGACGGCGGGATTTAGGAGATCCTTGAAGTACTCCTTCCACCGCCCGACGACATCCTCAGTTGAGGTCAACAGCTGCCCACCTCTACTGTAAACAGCGTTGGTAGGGCACTGTTTCCCTCTCCTGAGGCGCCGGATGGTTTGCCAGAATCTCTTCGAGGCCAGCCGATAGTCCTTCTCCATGGCCTCACCGAACTCCTCCCAGGCCCGAGTTTCTGCCTCCACAACCACCCGGGCTGCAGCCCGCTTGGCCTGTCGGTACCCGTCAGCTGCGTCAGGAGTCCCACAAGCCAACCAGGCTTGATAGGACTCCTTCTTCAGCTTGACGGCATCCCTTACTTCCGGTGTCCACCACCGGGTTCGGGGATTGCCGCCTCGACAGGCACCGGAGACCTTACGGCCACAGCTCCGAGCGGCCGCTTCGACAATGGCGGTGGAGAACATGGTCCACTCGGACTCAATATCTCCAGCCTCCCTCGGGATCCAGTCGAAGCTCTGCCGGAGGTGGGAGTTAAAGATCTCTCTGACAGGAGACTCGGCCAGACATTCCCAGCAGACCCTTACAGTACGCTTGGGCCTGCCGAGTCTGTCCAGCTTCCTCCCCCGCCATCGGATCCAACTCACCACCAGGTGGTGATCAGTTGACAGCTCCGCCCCTCTCTTCACCCGAGTGTCCAAGACATACGACCGCAGGTCAGATGAGACGACAACAAAGTCGATCATCGACCTGCGGCCTAGGGTGTCCTGGTGCCACGTGCACTGATGGACACCCTTATGCTTGAACATGGTGTTCGTTATGGACAAACTGTGACTAGCACAGAAGTCCAATAACTGAACACCACTCGGGTTCAGATCAGGGGGGCCGTTCCTCCCAATCACGCCCCTCCAGGTGTCACTGTCGTTGCCCACGTGGGCGTTGAAGTCCCCCAGTAGAACGATAGAGTCCCCAGTCGGAGCACTTTCCAGCACCCCTCCCAGAGACTCCAAGAAGGTCGGGTACTCTGCACTGCCGTTCGGCCCGTAGGCACAAACAACAGTGAGAGACCTATCCCCGACCCGTAGGCGCAGGGAAACGACCCTCTCGTTCACCGGGGTAAACTCCAACACATGGCGGCAGAGCTGGGGAGCTATAAGCAAACCCACACCAGCCCGCCGCCTCTCACCATGGGCAACTCCAGAGTGGTGAAGAGTCCATCCTCTCTCAAGGAGTGTGGTTCCAGAGCCCAAACCGTGCGTAGAGGTGATCCCGACTACCTCTAATCGGAACCTCTCAACCTCACGCACTAACTCAGGCTCCTTCCCCGCCAGCGAGGTGACATTCCACGTCCCTAGAGCTAGTTTCCGTGTCCAGAGATCGGGTTGGATTTAGCCCAGAGAAATGTATTTGTTATTCTAATTGGACTCACTCGGCACAGCCAGAAGCGGACTGGTCACCCCTCTGAGCCTGGGTCCTCTCTAGGTTTCTTCCTAAAATTCGGCCTTCTTAGGGAGTTTTTCCTAGCCACTGAAATCCAACACTACTGTTGTTTGCTCCTTGGGGTTTAAGGCCGGGTGTCTCTGTAAAGTACTTTGTGATAAGGGCTTTATAAATAAATTTGATTGATTGACCTGTAAAAGCTGTTGAGAGTTTTTGCAGACATGCCAAACTTCTTGAGTCTAACCCTAACCCAGGCAGTATAGTTGTTTTTGGGCAGTTTTTACTGCCGAGTTTGCTTGTCTGGACCAGGTGAGGTCATCTTTGGTGAACACACCGAGTAACTTGAAGTCAGAAACTCTCTCCGCTTCAGCTCCATGATGTGTATTGGGGCATGACCACCCTCCACCACTTCCTGAAGTCCACGACCATCTCCTTAGTCTTGCAGATGTTGAGAGGTAGTTGTCCCGGCACCATTTGGCCAGGTTCTCTACCTCCTCTCTGTAAGCGGTCTAATCACTGTTGGAGTTGAGACCCAGGATGGTGGTGTTGTCTGTAAATATAAGGATAACATTGGAGCTGTGTGTGGCCATGCAGTCATGTGTGAACAGGGAGTACAGGAGGGAACTGAGAATGCAGCCCTAAGGGGCTCAAGGTCAGTGCCGAGGAGGTGAGGTTGCCCATTCTCACCACCTGGGGTCAGTCTGTAAGGAAGTCCAGGATTGCATTGCAGAGGGAGGTGTTAAGACCCAGGGTTCTGAGCTTGGGAATGAGCTTAGCTGGCACAATAAGTGTTAAATGCTGGGCTGTAGTCCATGAACAGCATCCTCACATATATGTGTTACCTTTTTCTCCCTTTATAGTCTGATGTATCGCAGTCCTCCCTACATGCGTCTGGTGTCAGACTGTGGTAGTTAGACTCCAATTTATCCCTGTATTCTCTTTTTGCATCTCTGATGGCCTTCCGTGGGTCATATCTGGACATCCTCAAAGCCTCCAGGTCCCTGGATCTAAAGACAGAGGAACATGCTCTAAGCTTACCACAGACATTACCATTTGGTCCTAAAGAACATTCATGAAATTAATTAATAGAGCATTGTTAAATCCAATCTTAAAATATCGTCCATTAATAAAAACATCAACCATCATTAGAACGTCATCCATCATTAAAAGAATTATCAGTAAAGTATGATAACATGAGTACAGTATATCATGAAGAACATTGTGGAAGATGTTAAGATAACTTTGGCCTGACCTCTAACCTTACTAGGTGACAGAGATGGATGAAGATCCAAACTGGATGATGGCAGAACTCCATGGGAGGAAGGGCTATGTTCCAGAGAACTACATCAGTGTCCTACCCCACCCGTTAGTATTACATCACTGTTCTACCCCAGGCGTTAGTATTACATCACTGTTCTACCACACCCGTTAGTATTACATAAGTGTTCTACCACACCCATTAATATCACATCACTGTTCTACTACACCCGTAAGTATTACATCAGTGTTCTACCACACCCATTAGTATTACATCAGTGTTCTACCACACCCATTAGTATTACATCACTGCTCTACCACACCCGTTAGTATTACATCACTGCTCTACCACACCCATTAGCATTACATCACTGCTCTACCACACTCGTTAGTATTACATCACTGCTCTACCACACCCATTAGTATTACATCAGTGTTCTACCACACCCATTAGTATTACATCAATGCTCTACCACACCCGTTAGTATTATATCACTGCTCTACCACACCCGTAAGTATTACATCACTGCTCTACTACACCCGTAAATATTACATCATTGCTCTACCACACCCATTAGTATTAAATCATTGCTCTACCACACCCGTAAGTATTACATCACTGCTCTACCACACCCGTTAGTATTACATCACTGCTCTACCACACCCGTTAGTATTACATCATTGCTCTACCACACTCGTTAGTATTACATCACTGCTCTACCACACCCATTAGTATTACATCATTGCTCTACCACACTCGTTAGTATTATTTAATGATTTAGACTAACCCTTGTAGCTGATTTACATTGACTCCTGTAGCTGATACCACTGTTGATACTATTGTTAATGTACATGTGTGTAGATGGTTTGCAGGTCGTGTGTCCAGGCTACAGGCAGAGCAGCAGTTACATTGGCAGGGCATTGGTGTGTTCCTGCTCCGAGAGTCAGAGAGTTCACCGGGAGAGTTTTCTGTTTCTGTCAGGTACACATACACATTTTACCTATTTTATCCTTGTGGAGACACAGAAATACGTTTCTTATCCTGACCCTTA
This sequence comes from Esox lucius, assembly GCF_011004845.1. Classification (NCBI taxonomy): domain Eukaryota; kingdom Metazoa; phylum Chordata; class Actinopteri; order Esociformes; family Esocidae; genus Esox; species Esox lucius. Next base: position 138,203 of record NC_047577.1, read on the forward strand.
TTAACCCTCCATGCCTAAATTCCTAACCAGTAAAGAGTACAAACGAAAAATGTAACTATATAAACCAGCACAAATGGAGCACAAAAGAGACTATTTTAAGTTGTAACTACACCCAGGTAACAGGAAGAACTAGTGGGGAACAATTCTTCCAGTTGTTTTATCACTGTACATATGAAACGGGATTAAACTCACCCACACACACACACTCAGACACACAAACTCACAGACACACACAAACTCACACACACACACACACACTCAGACACACACACACACACTCAGACACACACCCACACACTCAGACACACAAACTCACAAACACACACAAACTCACAGACACACACGTGTGGTTTTCTCTGTCTCTGAGTGTGTGTCAGTGAAGGGTTGTTCTATTTAAAAATCCTTTCAGCCTCGGAATCTATAAATATCTCCTCTATTATCCTCTTTAATGAACCACAGACACACACCCACACACACACAAATCTAATGAACAAACGTACTGGTTTTATCAGTGTGTATGTGTGTTAACAATCTGGGTCAGTGATCACACAGATCAGTGATCACTGAAGAGGAAACTTTATTTGTCCACTTTAACCGCCTCACACACACACACACACCAGTAAAAACACACACACACAAACCAATAAACGCACACTCATATAACTAAACACACACACACACCAGCAAAAAAACAACATCAGTACATACACTTAATACACATACAAACCAGTATACACACTGAAACACACATCAGTACACACATACAAACAGTTAAACATGAAATACTTTTTTCCATTAGAACATCTGTCTGCCTGCAGGGGGTGGCAAACACACCCGCACACACACACTCTCACAAACACACACACACTCTCACAAACACACACACACTCTCACAAACACACACACACTCTCACAAACACACACACACTCTCTCACACACAAACACACAGACTCTCACACACACACACAAATACTCTCTCACAAACACAAATACACACACTCTCAGAAACACATACAGTATCACACAAAAATGACTACACCCCTCACATTTTTTTAAATATTTGATTATATAATTTCATGTGAAAACAATGAAGAAATGACACTTTGCTACATCTTAAATTAGTGAGTTTACAGCTTGTATAACAGTGTAAATTTGCTGTCCCTTCAAAATAAGACAAAACACAGCCATTAATGTCTTAACCACTGGCAACAAAAGTGAGTACACCCCTAAGTGAAAAGGTCCAAATTGGGCCCAAAGTGTCAATATTTTGTGTGGCCACCATTATTTTCCAGCACTGCCTTAATCCTCTTGGGCATGGAGTTCACCAGAGCTTCACAGGTTGCCACTGGAATCCTCTTCCCCTCCTCCTTGACGACATCACAGAGCTGGTGGATGTTAGAGACCTTGCACTCCTCCACCTTCCGTTTGAGGATGCCCCACAGATGCTCAATAGGGTTTAGGTCTGGAGACATGCTTTACCAGTCCATCACCTTTACCCTCAGCTTCATTAGCAAGGCAGTGGTTGTCTAGGAGGTGTGTTTGGGGTCGTTATCATGTTGGAATACTGCCCTGCGGCCCAGTCTCCGAAGGGAGGGGATCATGCTCTGCTTTAAGTTTAACTTGGTCTCATCAGACCACAGGACATGATTCCATTAATCCATGTCCTTAGTCTGCTTGTCTTCGGCAAACTGTTTGCGGGCTTTCTTGTGCTCTGGATATGACGCTGAGCATGTGCACTCAACTTCTTTGGTCAACCATGATAAGGCCTGTTCTGAGTGGAACCTGTCTTGTTAAACTGCTATATAGTCTTGGCCACCGTGCTGCAGCTCAGTTTCTGGGTCTTGGCAATCTTCTTATAGCCTAGGCCATCTTTATGTAGACAGTTCTTTACAATGAGGTGCCATGTTGAACTTCCAGTGACCAGTATGAGGGAGTGTGGGGAGCGATGATACCAAATTCAACACACCTGCTCCCCATTCACACCTGAGACCTTGTAACACTAACGAGTCACATGACACCGGGGAGGGAAAATGGCTAACTGGGCCCAATTTGGACATTTTCACTTAGGGTGTACTCACTTTTTTTGCCAGCAATTTAGACATTAATGGCTGTGTGTTGAGTTATTTTGAGGGGACAGCAAATTTACACTGTTATACCAGCTGTACACTCACTACTTTACCTTTTAGCAAAGTGTCATTTCTACAGTGTTGTCACATGAAAAGGTGTACTCAAATGTTTACATAAATGTGAGGGGTGTACTCACTTTTGTAAGATACTGTACATATCAGTACAAACAAACACACACATACCAGTATACATCAGCACACACAAACAGAAAACAGACTTTTCTCCATTAGAACATCTGCCAGCCAGCAGGGGGTGGCAAATACACACACACACACACACACAAACACATATCAGTACATACAAACACACTCATAAACACACATACCAGTATACACACATCAGCACACACAAACAGGAAACAGACTTTTCTCCATTAGAACATCTGCCAGCCAGCAGGGGGTGGCAAATACACACACACACACACACACACACAAACACATATCAGTACATACAAACACACTCATAAACACACATACCAGTATACACACATCAGCACACACAAACAGGAAACAGACTTTTCTCCATTAGAACATCAGGGGGTGGCAAACACACGCGCACACACACACATGCTCTCTGACAAACACACATACACACACAAAGACTCTCTCACAAACATACACACAAAGACAAAGACAGCAGCTTTTCGTTACACTTGAAATTTGCAGGATTGACATTACAAATGTTTGCAGGATTGACATTACAAATGTTTGCAGGATTGACATTACAAATGTTACAAACGTGTTAACAGACCACAGATACTGCCAAAACTAACCATGTGTGAACAAAGGTAGCTGGCTACAGCTGGCTGGATACCGTGGACTTCTGCACCTAATGGATAACCCCAAAAATAGCTAATAATGAAAATCCATCTAATATGCTACACTTCATGGCCCAACATGGGGACAGGACACAGGCAGGGGACAGGACACAGGCAGGGGACAGGACACAGGCAGGGGACAGGACACAGGCAGGGGACAGGACACAGGCAGGGGACAGGACACAGGCAGGGGACAGGACACAGGCAGGGGACAGGACACAGGCAGGGGACAGGACACAGGCAGGGGACAGGACACAGGCAGGGGACAGGACACAGGCAGGGGACAGGACACAGGCAGGGGACAGGACACAGGCAGGGGACAGGACACAGGCAGGGGACAGGACACAGGCAGGGCGAACCAACGACTCCTTAAAAATTACTAAGATTTAGCAACACAAAACCAAGACATGAAAACATTTTACAGAAAAGGACAGAATCCAAAACAAAGAACAACAAGATGGAAGAGGGAAGGAGGAACTTAAACAGGAACAGTGATCAGGAACACAGGTGATGTAATTATAAGGAGCAGTTGTCTGTAATTAAATAGGAACAGTGATCAGGAACACAGGTGATGTAATTATAAGGAGCAGTTGTCTGTAATTAAATAGGAACAGTGATCAGGAACACAGGTGATGTAATTATAAGGAGCAGTTGTCTGTAATTAAATAGGAACAGTGATCAGGAACACAGGTGATGTAATTATAAGGAGCAGTTGTCTGTAATTAAATAGGAACAGTGATCAGGAACACAGGTGATGTAATTATAAGGAGCAGTTGTCTGTAATTAAATAGGAACAGTGATCAGGAACACAGGTGATGTAATTATAAGGAGCAGTTGTCTGTAATTAAATAGGAACAGTGATCAGGAACACAGGTGATGTAATTATAAGGAGCAGTTGTCTGTAATTAAATAGGAACAGTGATCAGGAACACAGGTGATGTAATTATAAGGAGCAGTTGTCTGTAATTAAATAGGAACAGTGATCAGGAACACAGGTGATGTAATTATAAGGAGCAGTTGTCTGTAATTAAATAGGAACAGTGATCAGGAACACAGGTGATGTAATTATAAGGAGCAGTTGTCTGTAATTAAATAGGAACAGTGATCAGGAACACAGGTGATGTAATTATAAGGAGCAGTTGTCTGTAATTAAATAGGAACAGTGATCAGGAACACAGGTGATGTAATTATAAGGAGCAGTTGTCTGTAATTAAATAGGAACAGTGATCAGGAACACAGGTGATGTAATTATAAGGAGCAGTTGTCTGTAATTAAATAGGAACAGTGATCAGGAACACAGGTGATGTAATTATAAGGAGCAGTTGTCTGTAATTAAATAGGAACAGTGATCAGGAACACAGGTGATGTAATTATAAGGAGCAGTTGTCTGTAATTAAATAGGAACAGTGATCAGGAACACAGGTGATGTAATTATAAGGAGCAGTTGTCTGTAATTAAATAGGAACAGTGATCAGGAACACAGGTGATGTAATTATAAGGAGCAGTTGTCTGTAATTAAATAGGAACAGTGATCAGGAACACAGGTGATGTAATTATAAGGAGCAGTTGTCTGTAATTAAATAGGAACAGTGATCAGGAACACAGGTGATGTAATTATAAGGAGCAGTTGTCTGTAATTAAATAGGAACAGTGATCAGGAACACAGGTGATGTAATTATAAGGAGCAGTTGTCTGTAATTAAACAGGAACAGTGATCAGGAACACAGGTGATGTAATTATAAGGAGCAGTTGTCTGTAATTAAATAGGAACAGTGATCAGGAACACAGGTGATGTAATTATAAGGAGCAGTTGTCTGTAATTAAATAGGAACAGTGATCAGGAACACAGGTGATGTAATTACAAGGATAGTTGTCTGTGCTCCATATGAGGGCGGGAGGGCATTGGAAATAGACACAGAAGAGACAAGCTAACAGTTAAATATTGACTAATCAGTTTTAGGACAATAATCTCCTTGGATAGATGCCTGCCATTTTTCCCACTCATGTATAGCCTGTGGCTTTCCTGTTAATAGAGACCACGCCCACGCCTAAACTCTCTTGCTGCACAGGTCGTCTGTGGCAGTTCATGATGAAGGGACATTGTGTACTGATAGACATAGTTAACCTTTTAGAAATACAGTGATTTGGAGGCAGAGAAAAATAAAAGGCATAATGCACACTGACAATGTTGGCATTGGCTTTTGTGCTAACCTGACTAACCTCCATGAAAGATAAAACATTAGCACTTTTGACAGGCTATAAGCACACTTTACTGGTAAGAGCGGCAGGAAACTTTAGACAGGCTCTAAGAAACTTTACCAGTCAGAACAGCAGGCCCATAATTGTTTTTTGTTTTTTAATCTGTTTATAATTCCTTCCAAATTGGACTCACTCAATCACATTAGATCTTGTTTTTGCAAGCAAGAAGCTGGCACTGTAGCTGGCTGGTACTGAACACTACTCTGTTGAGTCACACAGCTCCCGCAGGCATCCATGTGGATCAAAGCAAGGTTGGGTGTGTCAGGTCAGATTGTTGTGAAAATATGACACCTCGAAGACATTGCTTTGCATATGAATAGAAAATGCAGAGAATGTTTTTCTTATTTAAGTTTGAAGGGGCCCGGCAGTTTAAAGGTAAAGTTAATTGGTAGCGAGGTGATCTTTAAATGAATCAGTGTCTGACGCATTAATAGAATTCTAGAGTAGAACCCTTCCCAGAAAGCACCACGCCAGCGGCACACCGACGGCCCACTAGTTTTTTGCCGCTGCGGCCGCAGAGTGTTTCATGACAATGCCTTCTAACAATACCCTGATCAGCGACTCACCAGCGGCCCGACGGCAGCTAGCTGCTTTTATTCAATAAACCCAGCGGAATGCCTCACGCCCCAATATTAGGTTTTATTTATTTATTATTTATTTATAATAATCCTTTATAATAATTGGTCATATCACGAATGACAATGAACTGAATAAAATCTAAACAATTTATTTCAAATAGTGCAAGATGCATACAAAAAAACATGCATTATACAGCAAGCATACAAAATAAACATGTGCAAATGAATTTAAATAAAAATGTAACAAAATCAAATAGTGCAAGAAAACATGTCCAGCAAAAGATATAGTAAAATTACAGTATTTGAATGTGAAAGTACAAAATAAACATAATACAATACAAAATAAGCAAGGGCTAGAATGCCAGTAATATACATAAGTATGACCTAGCAGCAATCAATAGTTATTGAATATCGTAGATACATCAGTGCAATAAGCTTATGAATGGTGGCATAACACTACAACTACAGTCAGAATTAAGAACATTCTCACAGAGCTATAAATATATTAAGAGGATAATGCAATCAAATATATATCACTGTACATAGCAGCAGTAAAAAAAAAATTAAATACAGTACTGTAGCTTAGCAGCAATATTGGTTGTGTTGGAGATGTCATTCATATTCACGTCAGGTCCCTTGTACCGCCACGACATCTCCCACCTGCACGGTCAGCTGCCCCTTTCTGGTACCTGGGGACCTGGTTCTGGACAGCCTCATCAGTGGCATCCCGGTTGGAAAGATTCTTCCTTATGTCTCCTGTAATACAGTAATCAGATATTGTACTTTAATGGTCTGACATGACAAATGAAATGTTTCATGAAGACAACATGCTAGCGCAACTATAGTCTGGTTTTTACCTGATTGTAGAGCCAGCTGTGCCCTCAGCTCAACCTTTTCTTCAGTCAGCCACTTGATCTTCTCCAAACGTTCTGAATGTAAAGACAGACAGTTAATTATTCAGTCCTAAATATCTGGTTATTTTACAATCAGAACTAAAATCGCAGTGTCCACCAAAATGTTCATTCTTAAAATAAAATTGGAAGCAATATGCTTTAATAACAAGTTAAGCATCTGGGTTAAGTGAATGAACCAACACTTACCTATGTAGCCATCATCTACATGGTAGCGTGGAGTACCTCTCTGGTGCCTTGGAGTAAGTTGGTGAACAGGTAAATATGGTGAAACCATGTAAACATTGCAGCAATTACGAAACCTGGCGTGGAACTGCTGCCACACAGTTATCCTCCTCCGGAACAAAATTACAGAAAACGTCATCACCTGAAAGCAATGTTTAGAAAATAAGTTAAAAAAAACGGCAGCATAAGACACACACAGGCTAGCTAAGAACAATGTGGATACACAGAAACCTCAGTAACGGAATTGCAACAGGTACAGGTTTAGCTAGTCTAAATATACTGCCAAGTGTAAAGTTATCCACATCATGTGGATAACGTTACACAAAGAAACACGATTTAGCCGACGTTACATATCAGTTGATAAAAGTTACAAAGAGTAAGCGCATATTATAAAATTCTAACTTGTTGATAGCCTAAGAAACATGATTGGGACAAGTTAGCTAACGATGTTACCATACCTGTTCAACTGTTCAAAACATCCGAACTTGAGGATAAACGAATAAACTAAAAATAGTAACCAACCAAACTTGTGGACACACGAAGAAACAAGAGTAACTGTAGGTATTTCATCTCAGGCCAACACAGTTTTTTCAAGCTCAGTTTCTATAACTTGTTTTCCCGCCAATGGTTTAGAACAGTGGCTCCCAACCTTTCTCAGTTACTGTACCCCCAAAAAGATTTTGCACTGCTTGGAGTACCCCTGAAGTACCCCCTCATATTCATTTCACTAGTAAGTCTATGGTGTCATGAGTGTTTTCAAGTACCCCCTGTGGAGAGGCTAAGTACCCCCAGGGGTCCTAGTACCCCTGGTTGGGAACCACTGGTTTAGAACTTGCGTTCAGCTACCAGTAACTTGACTAAATAATTAGAATGTTAATAGAATATTGCAAACAGTCATTGTTTAATACAAAACAGTCATTACGTTCTTACTCAGTAACTTAAAAATACTTAATGCTAGTTATTTATAATGGAACAGAATTCACCATAGATTTAGGTGACTCAGCGTTCAACAATTATCGGTCTGATGTCCAAATAATCCTTGATCTTCGTTTGTTTTGGGAGTTCATCAAATTGTAGTAAAACAATGTGATAATCCACATGTTGTATTGTCCAATTCTGAGCATATAGCTTATACACTTTGAACAAGAGTTGACGAAAGAACCAAGTCGCTAAAATGAATGTTTCTTCTAGTTTTCACGGCACAACAGCGTGGGATCCAAATGGCGACTGTCTTGCCCACAGACATATGGTCTTGCCTTACACATGTGCAATTCGCTATAGTGCCATCTACGGACACGGCGGTGTTTAAACACAGTAAAGAACTGACCCCCATGAAGCATTAAAATCGAGGCTATAGACGAGTTGAGCCGGTACCATGCAGTGGAAAATGGCCATTCATTCGGGAAATATATTATGGTAAGCAATGGCGAGAGACGGCTGTTTCTATGTGTTTACTGTACATGTCTACACAAAGGTCCTTTACACAAGCAATAGTGTTACAGTCAAAGTCTATTTTATTTATAAACTACCAATGTTGACCAAAATTCTGTACACTAAGATTTAACAATATTTAAATAAAGTTAATACAAATAATCAGTACAAGAATAAAAGGGGTACAATAGCATCTCTGCTGGAAGAAAATTGCAACACAAGCAGATACAGCAGACTGAAGCACACGTCCTCTTTTCGGCGGCTAGCCGCTAGCGTAACGCAGTCGGACCGCTGGTGGAAAGCCGCTTGAGATGCAAATTAGCTTATGCAAATTGAGATCAGGAGAAAAGCGGCAAAAGCTGGTGGCCCGCTGGCTGTACAACATTACAGCCACCGCCGGCCCGCCAGCAATTGCTCAATGGGTTAGCGCAAACACACACACATTATTTTAGAAGACTGAACAATGACAGAAAAAAAATCTCTGGTGTTCCTTGCTCTCTCTTTATACCTCTTCCAACCTTTTGGTCTCTGTCACTATCTGTTGCCCTTTTCTCCCCAAATCTCCCTCCCTCCCTCCCTCAGTCTTCCTCTCCCTCCCTTCTTACCTCCCCCCTCCCTCCCTCTGTCCCCATTTTGGTCTTTGTCACTGTCCCCCTCTCTCTCTCTCCGTAGCTATGGCGACATGGTGGAGCACTTCCTGATCCTGGAGGGGTGTGGTCAGTACAGTGTGTGGGAAGAGTCTTTCTCGTCTCTCAACCGATTGGTGGAATTCTACAGATCACACAGCATTGCCCGTGAGAGAGCAGTCTACCTAAAGGACCCCCCTGACACACATTTACACACACCACTACACACACACACACCCTCACACACACCACTACACACACACACACCCTCACACACACCACTACACACACACACACCTAATCCATATCTAGCAGAACAGTACACCCCTCACCCCACCCACAACACCCCTCACCCCACCCACAACACTCCTCACCCCACCCACAACACCCCTCACCCCACCCACAACACCCCTCACCCCACCCACAACACCCCTCACCCCACCCACAACACTCCTCACCCCACCCACAACACCCCTCACCCCACCCACAACACTCCTCACCCCACCCACAACACTCCTCACCCCACCCACAACACTCCTCACCCCATCCACAACACCCCTCTACAAATACACCATCAGACAACAGCCTGGTACTCCAACAGACCAAAAAGGAACTAGTAATGTGGCCAGCGCTACCCCTTCATAAACCCCTCATAAACAATTAATAAACCATCATAGCACCTACAAAACCCTCACATAACCCATTATTAACACTAAATAACCCTACATAATACCTACATAACCTCATATGACCATATATAACCTGCACATAATATTTACATAACATATTAACACTAAATAACCCTACATGTAACCTCTATAGAACATTACATAACCTATACAAACTCCTACATGACCCTACATAACGACACATAAAACAACGTAGCCCTTATATAGCCATACATAACTCCTACATAACCATTTCATTACACAATCTTGTCCCTATATAACAGTACATAACTCCTACATAACCCGTACATAAAACATTTATAACACCCACATAGCCCATTATAAACCCTACATAAAACAGCATAATCCTTACAGAAAAAAATACTTACTCACACACATCACCCACTCACACACACACACCAACACAAGTACACACAAAAAACAAACGTGCACATGGACAAATACACAAATCGCAAAAACAAATACCCAACAAACACAAACAGACATGCAAAGAACATATACACAAAAATACATCATAGTGAATGAATCTATTCTAGTCTCAATGTTATTGATATTTCTTTATTATTTTTATTATACTTTATGGTTATTATGTAAAGCCTTGTTTTTATAATATTTTTATTATAATTATTATTAATGTAAGTATTATTAATTATTATTGTATAGTTTCTATCCTACGTAGTTATCATATCAAGTAATATGTTATTATAAGGTATTATGGATTTTTATATTATATACAATTATGATATAGTTATTATACTGCTTGTTAATTATATAAAGATATATGCTATTATATATCACACATTATCACATTATATACAATGATATAGTTTTTATACTTTTAAGTTATAATATGAACACAATTGTTATCATATATGTCATTGCTATGAGTATTACATATAATGAATATATCGTTCTAATACTGTTGAGTTATAAAGCAAAACATAAGATCATTGTTACAACATGAAATCAAAATGGATTTAATCAGGGGTTTTGCCACAGATCAAATATAAAAAGTCCATGATCAAACTGTTCTAAATTAATTTGCAATAACTGATGATAATAATTGATTGGATACATAGTAGGAGGTGACCAACAACCCAATGGACACTATCAGAGCTTCAGAGTTTCTTTGTGGAGGTGGGAGAACCTGTCAGAAGGCCAACCATCTAAAATCAAATTATTATTGCTGATTGCTACGTCTGGCAAACAAAGTGGCTCTCATCTCCAATAAGGCACTATTTTCTAAAAGAGAATCTAGTATCGATGCAACCTGCTATGGGTGTTTACTGGGGCTATGGGCGTGGTTGCCATGTATGTATTTGCTATGGGTGCTATTTACATAACATAGGATTTGATGGTGACCTATAGTGGGTGTAATATCTTCCCCCAACCCCTGAAGTCTAATGTTAACTTAATCTAAACAACAAACCTTGTGACAATAAAGATTCTCCTCTGCATTTACAAGATGTTGCCTCATGTTTATTAATGATTCTCATTTACATTAAGAAAAAGCTGAGCAATCACAAGACCATTAAACAATTACCATACAATACATACATCTATGACATTACATTATTCTATATTACATTAAACACTATTAGCATAGGAACATCTTAACCTTTCTATAATTTATATTATTTTTAATTATAATAACATAGAAACGTCTTTATTGTTCTATGATAATATACAATGTTTAAAAATAACAATATACAAACATCTATAATATTAATTAAACTGCACTCTAGAACTTTCCTACTTTTGAGTTGTATAATGTTTCTTTTTATGTTTTTCGTGTGTTGACGCCAAATATCTTCACACTGTGCGGACAACACAATTTTTTCTACTATTATTACATGTGATGTTTAACAAACAACAATTATCTTAGGCAACACAAATAAGAGAAATCCTTTGGAGACAGTATCTATCATTACAGGATTTAGAGGACAGTGGTTAAAGATCAGGGATTATCAGGCATAATAAGCATAGAGGAATATGTTAACACTGATGAGCAGTATGGCATTGATGCAGCAGAACCGAGACCAGAAGACGCTCTCCCTAACGCTGGGGATCCTGGGTAGAACCTCCTCCACTGGCCCCGACTCTGAGCTGCACAGCCCTGCTGCCCGGTTGCACACAGCTCTACGCACCGGAGTAGAACCTACACAAACAAAAGGAGAATTCACATAGCTCTACCCACCGTAGTAGAACCTACACAAACAAAAGGAGAATTCACACAGCTCTACGCACCGGAGTAGAACCTACACAAACAAAAGGAGAATTCACACAGCTCTACCCACTGGAGTAGAACCTACACAAACAAAAGGAGAATTCACACAGCTCTACCCACTGGAGTAGAACCTACACAAACAAAAGGAGAATTCACACAGCTCTACCCACTGGAGTAGAACCTACACAAACAAAAGGAGAATTCACACAGCTCTACCCACTGGAGTAGAACCTACACAAACAAAAGGAGAATTCACACAGCTCTACCCACTGGAGTAGAACCTACACAAACAAAAGGAGAATTCACACAGCTCTACCCACTGGAGTAGAACCTACACAAACAAAAGGAGAATTCACACAGCTCTACCCACTGGAGTAGAACCTACACAAACAAAAGGAGAATTCACACAGCTCAGTCCCAAGATCTTACGCTGCTACACTATTGTGCTGGGGAGTAGGGTCAGTTCTCCTTCCCCACTAAGTTCTCTTTCTCCACTATAAATCGTTTAAACTTTAGGAGGACATGAATTCCTGGTCCACACCTGCGGAGTACCTGGTTTGAGGGGCCCGTTGCTGTCCCTGTCCAAAATCCTCCTGGTTGTGTTGCAAATCAAGACGATACCTGACGATTTCAGCTGCCACTGTACTGACACCTCCTCCCTCCTCTGTGTTGTCCCTGTCCTTGTCCATCTGGTCATGATTCTGACCTGGTCTAAATTTAAATAGACTCTGGATTTAGCCCTGATGCGTTTATTAATTATTCCAATTGGATAATTTTCACCCGGCACAGCCAGAAGAGGACTGGTCACCCCACTGAGCCTGGGTCCTCTCTAGGTTTCTTCCTAGCCACTGAAATTCAACACTACTGTTGTTTGGTCCTTGGGGTTTAAGGCCGGGTGTTCTTGTAAAAGCATTTTATGATACCTGCTGTTGTAGAAAGGGCTATATAAATAAGTGTGAGTAGAACTGGAGTAGAACCTACACAAACAAAAGGAGAATTCACACAGCTCTACCCACTGGAGTAGAACCTACACAAACAAAAGGAGAATTCACACAGCTCTACCCACTGGAGTAGAACCTACACAAACAAAAGGAGAATTCACACAGCTCTACCAACTGGAGTAGAACCTACTGGCTTCCTGGCCAGGCACTCCACTCTAGGGTCAGCTGACTCTGTACATCCCCACTCGTTCATTATGTGTTTTATAGTGGAATCACGGGTCATTGTGCACAACTGGTAATTAAATGTAAGAGAGCCGTCATTGTTTTTGTTCAGAAAACAATTAAAAAAATGTTGGATTATTTGTTTTCTTGGTCTCCCATTACATCAGCTTATTAGTGATTGATAATGCCTTCATAATGACTTCATAATAACTACATAATACAAAGCATTCATAACCATATGTCATGCTTTATACATTAGCAATCCCTAACTCTAAACCTGACAATTCTGTCAAACTGCAGCAACCTTGTATTTCATCATATAAATTGTAGCATATTTTAAAGCATATTTGTAACAGTGGGAGTGTTCCTACAAAAAAGAACGGTATTTTGACCCTATCTTTATGTATCTGTTTTTTCACTACACTAAATTAAAATTGTTTTGGCAAATCCTGCCTTGTCATACATTGCCCTGTTTACCAGTTACCATTGATTCAATATGGAGGTGAATACCAGGTTGTTATGAAATCAGAAGCAGGGGATTTTTGACAAACGGCCATACCAAAAGGAAGACCTATAAATACCTTAAGAAGTCTAACATAACTTTGAATGAAGAACAATATTAGTGAAGCAGTTCTCTTGTACCTGTATACGTACCAGATGGGAAAGTAGATGCCACCTATTTCCTGGTTTCCAAGCACCAAAGCATGTTCAGACAGATTCCACAGATAAATGGATTCAAGATAGATAGAGAGAGGGTGTGTGTATGTATGTGTGTGCATGTGTGTGTGTGTGTGTGTGTGTGTGCTTGCATGTATGTGTGTGTGTGCGTGCATGTGCGTGTGCGCGTGTGTGGTCACCTTGTGTCTGGTGTGTGCGGTCACCTTGTGCCTGGTGTGTGCGGTCACCTTGTGCCTGGTGTGTGTGGTCACCTTGTGTCTGGTATGCGGTCACCTTGTGTCTGGTATGCGGTCACCTTGTGTCTGGTGGGTGTGGTCACCTTGTGTCTGGTGGGTGTGGTCACCTTGTGTCTGGTGTGCGGTCACCTTGTGTCTGGTGTGCGGTCACCTTGTGTCTGGTGTGCGGTCACCTTGTGTCTGGTGGGTGTGGTCACCTTGTGTCTGGTGGGTGTGGTCACCTTGTGTCTGGTGTGCGGTCACCTTGTGTCTGGTGTGCGGTCACCTTGTGTCTGGTGTGCGGTCACCTTGTGTCTGGTGGGTGTGGTCACCTTGTGTCTGGTGGGTGTGGTCACCTTGTGTCTGGTGTGCGGTCACCTTGTGTCTGGTGTGCGGTCACCTTGTGTCTGGTGTGCGGTCACCTTGTGTCTGGTGTGTGTGGTCACCTTGTGTCTGGTATGCGGTCACCTTGTGTCTGGTATGCGGTCACCTTGTGTCTGGTGTGTGGTCACCTTGTGTCTGGTGTGTGCGGTCACCTTGTGTCTGGTGTGTGCGGTCAGATGAGCTGACAGAGGAAACTTTCTGGAGAGGGATTTGTCTTTGTTCCTCTTCAATCAGAGTCCACCATGTCAGGTTACACACCTAAACAACATCAACAACAAAAACATAGTCAAAAACATCAAATTAACAAGAGAATATTAGCATGCTTATAAAGACAAATTAACAAGAAACTGTCATTATGCTTACAAGGAGAAATTAACAGGAGAATATTAGCATGGTTAAAGGGACAAATTAACAGGAGAATATTAGCATGGTTAAAGGGACAGATTACCAGGAGAATATTAGCATGGTTAAAGGGACAGATTAACAGGAGAATATTAGCATGGTTAAAGGGACAGATTAACAGGAGAATATTAGCATGGTTAAAGGGACAGATTAACAGGAGAATATTAGCATGGTTAAAGGGACAGATTAACAGGAGAATATTAGCATGGTTACAGGGACAAATTAACAGGAGAATATTAGCATGGTTAAAGTGACAGATTAACAGGAGAATAATAGCATGGTTACAGGATAAGGTACATAACATGCTTGGCACTGAGACAAATGGTGGATGTTTGGCTCAAAACCTATGATTGCGGGAGCTGTACTGTTACAGCTGTACTCTACAGATAGACATTGACTGCATCTCAATTGGCTTATGTAGAGGTGTGGATGGGTTGAGAGTGCTGACCAGTCGGTCCAAACAGTTATTACACAGCTCTGACATCCAACAATACAACACACATCGATGGAGCTCTCTTTGGTCACTAGGCCCAGGGTTGAACCCATGCATCATGTGCTATAGGTTTGAACCATTAAACACCCATGCATCACATGCTATAGGTTTGAACCATTAAACACCCATGCATCACATGCTATAGGTTTGAACCATTAAACACCCATGCATCACATGCTATAGGTTTGAACCATTAAACACCCATGCATCATGTGCTATAGGTTTGAACCATTAAACACCCATGCTTCACATGCTATAGGTTTGAACCATTAAACACCCATGCATCACATGCTATAGGTTTGAACCATTAAACACCCATGCATCACATGCTATAGGTTTGAACCATTAAACACCCATGCATCATGTGCTATAGGTTTGAACCACTAAACACCCATGCTTCACCTGCTATAGGTTTGAACCATTAAACACCCATGCTTCACCTGCTATAGGTTTGAACCATTAAACACCCATGCATCATGTGCTATAGGTTTGAACCACTAAACACCCATGCTTCACCTGCTATAGGTTTGAACCATTAAACACCCATGCTTCACCTGCTATAGGTTTGAACCATTAAACACCCATGCTTTACCTGCTATAGGTTTGAACCATTAAACACCCATGCATCATGTGCTATAGGTTTGAACCACTAAACACCCATGCTTCACCTGCTATAGGTTTGAACCATTAAACACCCATGCTTCACCTGCTATAGGTTTGAACCATTAAACACCCATGCTTTACCTGCTATAGGTTTGAACCATTAAACACCCATGCTTCACCTGCTATAGGTTTGAACCATTAAACACCCATGCTTTTCCTGCTATAGGTTTGAACCATTAAACACCCATGCATCATGTGCTCTAGGTTTGAACCATTAAACACCCATGCTTCACCTGCTATAGGTTTGAACCATTAAACACCCATGCTTCACCTGCTATAGGTTTGAACCATTAAACACCCATGCTTCACCTGCTATAGGTTTGAACCATTAAACACCCATGCTTCACCTGCTATAGGTTTGTGTGGAACCTGGTTATTTTCTTCTGTCACCATTTCATGGTTTCATGAAATAAAGTGTTGTTGATGTAGTAAAAAACTAATTGAATGAGGTCTCATACATATAAATACAATATAAATAATTGTTCCTAATTATATGCAGCTATACTCAGATTGTTATTATAGATTGGGTTTTAGTCCTTGGTTGAACTGCCAGCTGGCAGGTCACGCTGGCAGGTCACGCTGGCAGGTCACGTTGGCAGGCCTGTTCCAGTGGGAGCTTTTGAAATCTTTTAGCAGGAAACAAAGAGCTCTATTTTTATTTCATTTAATTTTTTTGAGGGGAATATCAAACTGTTTAGGTGAAAGGAATATATAATTCTGAACAGTATTCGTTGAAGAGACTTTTATAATAAATGTGCCAGACGTTCTGTTTTCCTTACACAAGACGCTGTTGGGTATGGACTGAATTTGTACAATTTATTATGTAGATTTACTTTGGCGCATAGGCATTGGCATAGACATTTAAATTTGGCATGGTTTTTGTTTATGTTTGGCATAGACATTGTAATTGTTTATGTTTGGCACTGGCATGGTAATTGTTTATTTTTGGCACTGGCATGGTATTGGTTTTGTTTGGCATACAAATTGGCATGGTATTTGTTTATGTTTGGCATTGGCATTGCATGGAATTGGTTTTATTTTGGCATGGCATGGTATTTGTTTATGTTTGGCATTGGCATGGGATTTGTTTAGGTTTGGAATTGGCATTGCATGGAATTGGTTTTATGTTGGCATGGCATGGTATTTGTTTTCTTTGGCATTAGTATGGTATTTGTTTTTTTGGCATTGGCATGGCATTTGTTTATGTTTAGACACCAGGAAATGCAGGGACTGATCCCGCTTTGAGGGTTCCAAATAAAATCAATAATCACAGAGTAAAATATCAAACCAAAACAATATTATACAAAACAACAAATAAAAATCAGTAAAAACAGTGTAAACCAAAACAATAATATAAAAAACAACAACAAAACCACATGGACAGTAACAAGGTCTACATTAACAAGCATATTATCAACAACAACATAGTCAAGTTGTATTCAGCTGATTTAGGTTGAATATTAAGGGACACCATACCTGTTCCTCAGTTGGGGGAGGAGTCAGCAGTGATATCACCACGACAACAGCAGCAGACAGGATGCAGAGGATAATGGCGAAGTGAAGGTAGTGAACTGACCGCAGGACAGATGGGGCATCGTCATGGATACCACAACGGGGAGGAGGGAACGCAAACTCCAGAACCATCCGACACACACCAACTACCAGCCCTACCATCAGACCCCAGAATGCTCCCTACACAAACACACACACACACACACACACACACACACGTAATACATTAAGTACCAACAAGTTTTTTTTTTGGATTGAATTCTGATCTATAACAGATTTATATTTCAATATACAGTGGGTATAAAACATCTACACACCCCTGTTAAAACAGCAGGTTCTTGTGATGTACAAGAATGAGACAAAGATAAATCATGTCAGAACCTTTTCTACTTTTAATGTGACCTATAACGTGAAATTCAATTGAAAAAAAACCTGAAATCTTTGAGGGGGAAAAATAAAAAACAAACACCCTTAAACTAATACTTTGTTGAAGCACCTTTTGATTGTATTAAAGCACTAAGTCTTTTTGGGTTGGAGTCTATTAGCATGGCACATCTTCTTTGCAAAAGCGCTCAGATTGTGAGGACATCTCCTGTGCACAGCCCTCTTCAGATCAACCCACAGATGTTCAATTGGATTCAGGTCTGGGCTCTGGCTGGGCCATTCCAAAACGTTAATCTTCTTCTGGTGAAGCCATGCTTTTGTGGATTTGGATGTGTGCTTTGGGTCGTTGTCGTGCTGAAAGGTGAACTTCCTCTTCGTCTTCAGCTTTCTAACGGACACCTGAAGGTTTTGTGCCAAAATAACCTGGTATTTGGAACAATGATGCTGCCACCACCATGCTTCACTGTGGGTATTGTGTTCTTTGGGTGATGTGCAGTGCAGTTTTTGCGCCAAACATACCTTTCGGAATTATGGCCAAAAAGTTCAACCTTGGTTTCATCAAACATTTTCCCACATGCTTTTGGGTGACTTGATGTTTGTTTTTGCAAACTTCAGCCGAGCTAGGATGTTTTTCTTTGTAAGAAAAGGCTTACGTCTTGCCACCCTACCCCATAGCCCATTCATATGAAGAATATGGGAGATTGTTGTCACATGTAGCACACAGCCAGTACTTGCCAGAAATTCCTGCAGTTCCCTTAATATTGCTGTAGGCCTCTTGGAAGCCTCCCTGACCAGTTTTCTTCTAGTCTTTCCATCAATTTTGGAGGGACGTCCAGTTCTTGGTAATGTCTCTATTTTCTCCACTTGATGATGACTGTCTTCACTGTGTTCCATGGTATATCTAATGCTTTGGAAATTGTTTTGAACCCTACTCCTGACTGATATCTTTCAACAATGAGATCCCTCTGATGCTTTGGAAGCTCTCTGCTGACCCTGGCTTTTGCTCTGAGATGCAACTAAGAAAATGTCAGGAAAATCCTACTAGAACAGCTGAACTTTATTTGTGATTAATCAGAGTCACTTTAAATGATGGCAGGTGTATAATAACTTCTATTTACCATGGATATGAATGTGATTGGTTAATTCTGAACACAGCCACATCCCCAGTTATAAGAGGGTGTGCACACTTATGCAACCAGGTTATTGTATTTTTATTCTTCATTTTACCCCCTCAAAGATTTGTTTTTCAATTGAATTGTTCACATTATAGGTCACATTAAAAGAGGAAAAAGTTCTGACATGATTTATCTTTCTCCCATTCTTTTACATCACAAAAACACGGCATATTAACAGTGGTGTTAACAGTGGTGTTTCTGTTTCCAAAAAAGGGACGCTACGTAAAATGCTAATAAAAACAGAATGCAATGATATGTAAATCATTTGTCTATTTACGGCTCCAGAAAGAATTAAGAGACCACTGCAAATTGAACCCTTCTGTTCCTCACTCAAAACTTTCCTTTTCAACTTTTTTGGAAAGGAAAGAAAAAGGTGCAGTGGTCTCTTAATTTTTTGCGGAGATGTATTTAATTGAAAATAGTAGAAAGACAACATATCAAATGTTGAAACTGAGAAGTTTTATTGTTTTTGGAAAAATAAATTTTTATTTGATGCCAGCAACATGTTTCAAAAAAGTTGGGATCACCACTTATTTTAACAACACAACACAATTAAGGGAACACAATCATCACAGTATAACACTAAGTCAGTTAAGCTTCCGGGATATAAATCTGTCCAGTTATGAGCGATTGTGAAACAATGTCACCTGTTTTACTGCAATTGAAAGTAAAAACAGATGCATTGGAGAGGCAACAGCAAGACAACCTCCAAAAAGGGAATAGTTTTGCAGGTGGTGGACACAGACTATTGCACTCTCCTTATCTTACCTGACTGATAGCATACATGCAGCCCATTCAGGTTGCACAGGCAGTCCAGACGTGAAAGAGTCTGGAGACGCCGTGGTGAACGTCAGGCTTCTTGCAACATCATTCAGCATGACCTGTTTGGCGGTTGGTGAGTGAATTTCTGGGGAGGCATATACTTGGAGGGTTGTACAGACCTCCATGTGCTAGCCAACGGTACACCTACTGCTGTTAGGTACCGGGATGAAATCCAGACCTTACGCTGGTGTAGTGGGCCCTGGTATCCTCCTGGGACAATGCCCTGCCTCATGTGGCCAGAGAGTGTTTGCATTTCCTCGACAACGAAGGCATTGATGCCATTGACTGGCCCTCACGTTACCCAGACTTGAATCCAATTCAGAAACATCTGGGACATTATGTATTGGTGCATCCATCGCCACCAAGTAGCACCACAGATTGTCCTGGAGCTCACTGATGCTCCGATCCAGGTCTGGGAGGAGATCCCCCTGGACCCAATCCCCTGTCTCATCAGGAGCATGCATAGACTTTGTGGGGAATGCATACAGGCACGTGGGGGCCATACACACTACTGAGTCATATATGATTTGCAAAGATGAAATTCATGCAAGCTGGAACTTGCTTGCTTGTGATTTCAATTGTTTACTTTGATTTTCAGTGTGAGTTTGAATCCAGTTCTAAATCAGTTGGTGATGTTGGTTTCCATTCACCATTGTTATGTTGTTGATCATTGTTACGTCATTTGTTCTCAACAAATTACACAATGTACAGTAAATATTTTGATCTTCAACATCATTCGTCATCGAGACCCGATGTGTGATTTAAGAGTTCCCTTAAGGAACTGTAGAATTGCAGCTGCTCAACAGTTCGGGGTCTGGACTGCAGGCAGGCCAGTTTAGCACCCGGACTCTTTTACTATGGAGAAATGCTGTTGTGATACATGCAGAATGTGGTTTGGCATTATCTTGCTAAAATAAGCAAGGCCTTCCCTGAAAAAGACAATCTGGATGGGAGCATATGCTGCTCCAAAACCTGTGTATTATTCAGCAGATATTGCAGGTCACCCATGCCATGTGCACTAATACACCCCCATACCATCACGGATTCTGGCTTTTGAACTAGGGTCTCTCTTTAGCCTGGATGACACAGTATCCATGATTCCCAAAAATAGTTTCCAACTTTTGAATTGTCAGTTTTCGGCTTTGCTACAGTCCATCTTAAATTAGATCAGGCTGCAGCGTTTCTGGATATTGTTTATATATTGTTTCCTCTTTGCATGGTCGAGTTTTAACTTGCATGGATGCAGCAACGTACTGTGTTTTCAACAGTAGAGTCACCACCCATGGCAGGATTTGAACGGTAGAACCACCATCCAAGGCAGGATATGAATGGTAGAGTCACCACCCATGGCAGGATATGAACAGTAGTTACCACCCATGGCAGGATATGAACAATAGAGTCACCAGCCATAGTAGGATACGAACAGTAGAGTCACCACCCATGGCAGGATTTGAACAGTAGAGTCACTAGCCATGGCAGGATTTCAACAGTAGAGTCACCAGCCATGGCAGGATATGAACAGTAGAGTCACCACCCATGGCAGGATTTCAACAGCAGAGTCACCATCCATGGCAGGATTTGAACAGTGAAAGATAATTAATTATTCCCTATTATGTTTGAACAGTAAAATTAAAAAAAATATGATGCCCTATTAAATCTGCAGACTACACCAAATGTGTTTTTTACCCCAAAAAATTCCACTCTCTTTGTCAATTCATTACAGGCTTATTTGTATCCTAATATAGTTGTCGGAAACTCCGTTTATGGATAATAATAGGATGGCATAAGTTTGGTAACTTTCCCCGAACTCCTAGTTGAATGATTTCCTGCTTATTCACTTTAGGTTGAAGGAGTCTCAAAACAAGCATTTCTGGAAAAGCAGAGAATTTTAGGAAAGTTTCCAGAATGTTTTATTATTTGATATTTGAAGTTCTGTAATTGATGATTCTACCTGGAGTCCTGCCAGAGTTAAGAGATTCAGCTATTTGTATTCAACTGCAACCTGCATTTAAATGGCTGCCAAGGTTGAAATCATTATAGAGAGACTAAACAAACCAGAAAAACCATTTCAGTAACAGGAGGAGAGTTAGGGTTCGGTATGCAAACTGGCATTGTGGTGGTGGAATAACAACCTCTCCCTCCATGCCAGAAAAACAAAGCAGACGACTGTTAACTTTTGGAAGCAGAGTAGGGAATACGCCCCAGTCCACATCAACAGGGCTGCAGTAGGGATACCAGTTGTAAGTTCCCTGGCTTCCACAGTGCATAAAACATGTCATATTCCATCAATTCCATCATTGTTGTTAAGAATGCACAACAGCAGTTCAACACTCCCATGCTCTCTACTCTATAAAGGCTCTCTACTCTATAAAGGCTCTCTACTCTATAAAGGCTCTCTACTCTATAAAGGCTCTCTACTCTATAAAGGCTCTCTACTCTATAAAGGCTCTCTACACTATAAAGGCTCTCTACACTATAAAGGCTCTCTACACTATAAAGGCTCTCTACACTATAAAGGCTCTCTACACTATAACACTATAACCCAAACGTTTGGCGATCCGTAATGATAAGGTGTACGTGAAAACATCCTGCAAGTTAAGTGAGCTGAACATTATTCACACTGGGAAATAGTGCTGAGAGAAGCTTAAAAAAGGAACAAAAAATATAGATGTTATTTATACCTGTATTTTGCACATTTGTATTTTGCACCTACATTTTTGCAGATTAATAAATAATTGTGGAACCAAATGTGTGTATAGTGGCTGTTTGTGTAAAATGAAAAAGAGAAGAACTCCCAAATACTGTACTGCTGAATTTTTTATTAAATCACAACAGATAAACAACAAAATATGTTTGTGTGTGATGGCATGAATCTGTCGAGCATCTCATGGTCAATTTCCGCAATAGCTCATAAAATCCTTTTACTTGCTTTAAGTCCAGCATTTCGGGCATTTTGAATCCGCTTTGCTACTACTGCTTGTCTCTTCCACTGTTGACTCAATGACCACATCTGCAAACCAATAAATCACGATCAATCTCCTCCATGGTTACTGTGATGTTGCAGTGTCACATAAATAATAAAGATGCCAATCCATGGCTTTGTATGGTGCATACATTAAAGTAAGAACACACGTCAGAGTAAGACCACACGTCAGATCAAGACCACACGTCAGAGTAAGACCACACGTCAGAGTAAGACCACACGTCAGAGTAAGAACACACGTCAGAGTAAGAACACACGTCAGAGTAAGACCACACGTCAGAGTAAGAACACACGTCAGAGTAAGAACACACGTCAGAGTAAGAACACACGTCAGAGTAAGAACACACGTCAGAGTAAGAACACACGTCAGAGTAAGACCACACGTCAGAGTAAGAACACACGTCAGAGTAAGAACACACGTCAGAGTAAGACCACACGTCAGAGTAAGAACACACGTCAGAGTAAGACCACACGTCAGAGTAAGACCACACGTCAGAGTAAGAACACACGTCAGAGTAAGACCACACGTCAGAGTAAGAACACACGTCAGAGTAAGACCACACGTCAGAGTAAGACCACACGTCAGAGTAAGACCACACGTCAGAGTAAGAACACACGTCAGAGTAAGACCACACGTCAGAGTCTACCCCCTAAAGGCTCTCTACTCTCTAAAGGCCCTCTACTCCCTAAAGGCCCTCTACTCTCTAAAGGCCCTCTACTCCCTAAAGGCCCTCTACTCTCTAAAGGCCCTCTACTCTCTAAAGGCCCTCTACCCTCTAAAGGCCCTCTACTCTCTAAAGGCTCTCTACTCTCTAAAGGCCCTCTACTCCCTAAAGGCCCTCTACTCCCTAAAGGCCCTCTACTCCCTAAAGGCCCTCTACCCTCTAAAGGCCCTCTACTCTCTAAAGGCCCTCTACTCTCTAAAGGCCCTCTATTCTCTAAAGGCTCTCTACTCTCTAAAGGCTCTCTACTCTCTAAAGGCCCTCTACTCTCTAAAGGCCCTCTACTCTCTAAAGGCCCTCTACTCTCTAAAGGCCCTCTACTCTCTAAAGGCCCTCTACTCTCTAAAGGCCCTCTACTCTCTAAAGGCCCTCTACTCTCTAAAGGCCCTCTACTCTCTAAAGGCCCTCTACTCTCTAAAGGCCCTCTACTCTCTAAAGGCCCTCTACTCTCTAAAGGCCCTCTACTCTCTAAAGGCCCTCTACTCTCTAAAGGCCCTCTACTCTCTAAAGGCCCTCTACTCTCTAAAGGCCCTCTACTCTCTAAAGGCTCTCTACTCTCTAAAGGCTCACTACTCTACTCTCTAAAGGCTAGCTACTCCTAAAGGCAATTTACTCTCTAAAGGCTCTCTACTCTCTAAAGGCCCTCTACTCTCTAAAGGCCCTCTACTCTCTAAAGGCCCTCTACTCTCTAAAGGCCCTCTACTCTCTAAAGGCCCTCTACTCTCTAAAGGCTCTCTACCCTCTAAAGGCCCTCTACTCTCTAAAGGCCCTCTACTCTCTAAAGGCTCTCTACTCTCTAAAGGCTCTCTATTCTCTAAAGGCTCTCTACCCCCAAAAGGCTTTCTGCCCCCAAAAGGCTTTCTGCTCCCAAAAGGCTTTCGGCTTCCAAAAGTCTCTCTATTCCTCAAGGCTCTCTACTCTCTAAAAGCTCTCTACTCCTTAAAGGCTCCATCGGTCTGCATACATTTCGAGGAAGGGTGTGTCTGAATGAACCCTCACTTTCCCATAAATACCTGTCATCACCATTTCACTGAAATATCCAGTCTAGCAACACTGAAGACATTTATGTTCACTGAAGACATTTGGATTTAAGATCAAAAGATGAGTAATTTCAGCTTTTATTTCCTGGTATTCACATCTAGATGTGTTAAACAACTTAGGACATATCACCATTTGTAATAGACCATAGCATTTTTAGGTGAGCAAAATTATTGGAACAAAAACCTTGCCATGGCTCTCCCCATCACACTGTTTTACTCTCTCTCTCTGTTTGTATAACTTTTAGGTATCCTATTGACCCTGAACCTTTTGAAGAAAAAACACATAGGCCCTCAGGAAGGAGTTAGTAAGAAACCCTTAGTCAGGATGCCTTGCTTCTGAAGTTGTGATAAACTGTTGAGTAACTGTTTTCTACTGGAGTCACACACCAGACTGCTCGAGTCCACATGACACACACACACACACACACACACACACACACACACTGCAGTGCCACGCCCGTCTCTTTTGCAGAGAAAGTAATGTTTGTACTGGCTAATCTAGGGTCAGAGTTCACACAGACTTTTAAACCACATTGAGAACCAAGTAGGGTGTGTGTGTTAAACTATGTGTGTGTATTTAGGTGTCTGTGTAAGTGTGTGTGTTTGACTGTGTGTGAGTGCATGTACATTTTTGTGTGTGTTTGTAAATGTGTGTGTGCGCATCTTTCCACATGATGGTCTAGAAATCCATGTGACCACTGTCCCCCAGATATATAACACAGAGCCAGTCAACAGCCAGCCGATAAATCCCAGAGTAGGGATTTATCAGTTGTTAATCTAACTCGTTAGATTAACAACTGTTAAACAATAATTTTGATTATTAATTCTTCTGAGTTTTACATAGAGAACTCCTGTATCAAATTATTCAGTGGTCACTTTTCTCTATATATATACACACAGCCGACTCTCATAGCACTGTACATAACACATAAGGTATAATGCTAATTCTGTTTTGGCCATGTAAACTGAAACATTAATTGATCCCACAAAAGGTGTTCTAATGGTTATAGGCCATTCCTATTTGGTTTCTAATTCCTCTTAATATAAAAGTAATCTGATTACGTTACTGTGAGTAATCAAAAAGTTACATTACTTATTATGTGGACAGGCAGGGTTGGGTAGGTTACTTTTTAATGTAATCCATTACAGTTACAAGATACCTGTCCACATTTGTTCTACTGGTTAGACACATTGTTCTACAAGTTACCTGTCAACTATTCTATTGGTTAAACACATTGTTCTACAAGTTACCTGTCAACTGTTCTATTGGTTAGACACATTGTCCCTCATTCATGAAACATTGGTATGATCAAATTTGATCTTAAAATGAACGCACCATAATTTCACTGACAGAGCTGGTATTCATCTGTATTATCTTTGTCGTATCCTTACGATCAAATTCACGTCTGGTCGGAGACCGTGTAAACTAACGTCAAAATATAAGATCACGCTTGATTCACAATAAGACCATCATTATCACGAAAAACAACAATCATAACAGCCTCAGTAACAACAACCACAATTATAATTATAATATAAAAATAACAGGGAATATAACACACACAAATGTACCACAATATTAAATATTGAATCACTACCATAGGATATTATTGTATTATTTATTTAACTTTATTCTGCATTTTCTCCCTTATTTCTGTTTTTAATGCGTTTGTAAGATTTGAAATGCCTTTGTATGTGTAATACGCTAGACAAATTAACTTGCTTTCTCTTTCTTTTTTTAAGTCACTCAGGCCGTATCAACATACTTCGATCACAAATAGCAATTATAATTTCGGTGGTTGGCATCTTGATTAGCTAAACAGGTCTTAAATTGACGAGTGAGAGGATAAATAAACCAGTGGTTCTGGGTTGAGCAGTTACCTTAACAATGGCAGAGCTTGCTTTTTTAAAGGACTCCGGCTATGGCCTAAGACGCGAAAGTGTTCCGCAACTGCACTGATTTTGTCCTGGAGAATGACAAATGGTTAATTAGCTGTTTCAGGCTGTGATTTATGTTGAAATCTGTCAATTCATAGGTTGTTGATCGCCACACCCGCATAAATTACAGGTGTGTCATATGTAAATAAGGACAGGTGCAGGGTGTTCTCGCCTCCATAGCTTTATACGATTCATCAATCTGCGATGACATCTACGCTCATTTCGACCAAGTGCGACAGTTCCATGAATCACATTTAGAGATGATCTTAAGTCTCGCCCAATGTTCAAATGAGATTGGCCAAGCAGCTCAATAGGGTTGAGATCTGGTGACTGTGCTGGTCACTCCATTATAGACAGAATACCAGCTGACTGCTTGATCTCCTGGTGACTGTGCTGGTCACTCCATTATAGGCCGAATACCAGCTGACTGCTTGATCATCATCATCATCTTCTTCCAATTATCCGGGGCCGGGTCGCGGGAGGCAGCAGTCTAAACAGAGATACCCAGACTTCCCTCTCCCTAGACACTTCCTCCAGCTCTTCCGGGGGGACACCGAGGCGTTGCCAGGCCAGCCGGGAGACATAGTCCGAAACAGATGCCCAAGCCACCTCAGCTGACCCCTCTCGATGTGGAGGAGCAGCGGCTCTACTCTGAGCTCCTCCCGGGTGACCGAGCTTCTCACCCTATCTCTAAGGGATCGCCCAGCCACCCTGCGGAGAAAGCTCATTTCGGCCGCCTGTATCCGGGATCTTGTCCTTTCGGTCATGACCCAAAGCTCATGACCATAGGTGAGAGTAGGAACGTAGATTGACCGGTAAATCGAGAGCTTCGCCTTGCGGCTCAGCTCTTTCTTCACCACGACAGAACAATACATCGACCGCATTACTGCAGAAGCTGCACCAATTCGTCTGTCAATCTCCCGTTCCATCCTTCCCTCACTTGTGAACAAGACCCCTAGATACTTAAACTCCTCCACTTGAGGTAGGCACTCTCCACCAACCTGAAGTGGGCAAGCCACCCTTTTCCGACTGAGGACCATGGCCTCGGATTTGGAGGTACTGATCTTCATCCCCACCGCTTCACACTCGGCTGCAAACTGTCCCAGTGCATGCTGAAGGTCCTGGTTAGAAGGGGCCAACACGACAACATCATCTGCAAAGAGCAGAGACGAAATTGTGTGGTCCCCAAACCTGACACCCTCCGGCCCCTGGCCTAGAAATTCTGTCCATAAAAATTACGAACAGAACCGGCGACAAAGGGCAGCCCTGCCGGAGTCCAACATGCACTGGGAACTTACTGCCGGCAATGCGGACCAAGCTCCTGCTTCGGTTGTACAGGGACCTGGCAAGCCACCCTTTTCCGACTGAGGATCTCCTGCTTGACTGCTTGATCTCCTGGTGAATGTGCTGGCCACTCCATTATAGACAGAATACCAGCTGACTCCTTCTTCCCTAAAAGGTTCTTACGTAGTTTGGAGCTGTGTTTTGGGTCATTGTCCTTTAGGAGAAAATTGGCTCCAATCAAGCAACAACACCTCAAACTTAGATTTGTCTTTCCATAACACTTTTTCCCCCCAATATTGTGTTCTTTTGCCCATCCTAATCTTATTTTTTATTGGACTGTCTGAATTATGGCTTTTATTTTTGCAATCCTGCCTAGAAGGCCGAAATCCCAGAATCGCCTCTTCACTGTCGACGATGAGACTGGTGTTTAATGAAGCTCCCTGAGGACCTGTGAGGCACCTGTTTCTCAAACTAGACACTAATGTATTTAACCTCTTGCTCAGTTGTGCACCGGGGCCTCCTACTCCTCTTTCTATTCTGGTTAGAGACAGTTTGAGATGTTCTGTGAAGGGAGTAGTACAAAGCGTTGTACGAGATCTTCAGTTTTTTGGCAATTTCTTGCGTGGAATAGCCTTCATTTCTCAGAACAAGAATAGACTGACGAGTTTCAGAAGAAAGTTCTTTGTTTCTGGCCATCTTGAGCCTGTAATCCAACCCACAATTGCAGGTGCTCCAGACACTCAACTAGTCTAAAGAAGGCCAGATTAATTTCTTCTTTTATCAGCACAACAGTTTTAAGCTGTGCTAACATAGCCCCATGTTTGAACCCAGGTATGGGGAGCCCCATGTTTGAACCCAGGTATGGGGAGCCCCATCTTTGAAACCAGGTATGGGGAGCCCCATCTTTGAAACCAGGTATGGGGAGCCCCATCTTTGAAACCAGGTATGGGGAGCCCCATGTTTGAACCCAGGTATGGGGAGCCCCATGTTAGATACCGGTATGGGGAGCCTCATGTTAGAAACCGGTATGGGGAGCCTCATGTTTGATACCGGTATGGGGAGCCTCATGTTAGATACCAGTATGGGGAGCCTCATGTTTGATACCGGTATGGGGAGCCCCATGTTAGATACAGGTATGGGGAGCCCCATGTTTGATACCGGTATGGGGAGCCCCATGTTAGATACCGGTATGGGGAGCCCCATGTTGGATACCGGTATGGGGAGCCCCATCTTAGATACCGGTATGGGGAGCCCCATCTTAGATACCGGTATGGGGACCCCCATCTTAGATACCGGTATGGGGAGCCCCATGTTTGATACCGGTATGGGGAGCCCCATGTTTGATACTGGTATGGGGAGCCCCAAATTTTATACTGGTATGGGGAGCCCCATGTTAGATACTGGTATGGGGAGCCCCATGTTTGATACTGGTATGGGGAGCCCCATGTTTGATACCGGTATGGGGAGCCCCATCTTAGATACCGGTATGGGGAGCCCCATCTTAGATATCGGTATGGGGACCCCCATCTTAGATACCGGTATGGGGAGCCCCATGTTTGATACTGGTATGGGGAGCCCCATGTTTGATACTGGTATGGGGAGCCCCAAATTTTATACTGGTATGGGGAGCCCCATGTTAGATACTGGTATGGGGAGCCCCATGTTTGATACTGGTATGGGGAGCCCCATGTTTGATACTGGTATGGGGAGCCCCATGTTGGATACCGGTATGGGGAGCCCCATCTTAGATACTGGTATGGGGAGCCCCATGTTTGATACTGGTATGGGGAGCCCCATGTTAGATACTGGTATGGGGAGCCCCATGTTTGATACCGGTATGGGGAGCCCCATGTTTGATACCGGTATGGGGAGCCCCATGTTAGATACCGGTATGGGGAGCCCCATGTTTGATACCGGTATGGGGAGCCCCATGTTTGATACCGGTATGGGGAGCCCCATGTTTGATACCGGTATGGGGAGCCCCATGTTTGATACCGGTATGGGGAGCCCCATGTTAGATACCGGTATGGGGAGCCCCATGTTGGATACCGGTATGGGGAGCCCCATGTTAGATACAGGTATCGGGAGCCCCATGTTAGATACTGGTATCGGGAGCCCCATGTTTGATACTGGTATGGGGAGCCCCATCTTTGAAACCAGGTATGGGGAGCCCCATCTTTGAAACCAGGTATGGGGAGCCCCATGTTAGATACTGGTATGGGGAGCCCCATCTTAGATACCGGTATGGGGAGCCCCATGTTTGATACTGGTATGGGGAGCCCCACAATTGCTGTAGTCTAAAAACGCTGAAGAAGTAGAATGTTGAAGCAGATTGAATTTAAGCAACTACGAAATTAAAAGGGTGATTACCTGCTCGTTGGTTCTGGTCCAGAAGATCGCCAATGAGAAGACAGCGGTAACAGGTGGAGCAAGGTAGCTGGTCACTGATTGGATGTAAACATATAGCTGTCCACTGCTTGCAGACTGCAGGATTGGAATCCACACCACACTGATCACGACCAGAATCACTGTAACTATCCTACACACACACACACACACACACACACACACACACACAGTCAACATGCAGAAACTTCCAACAGTGGTTTGGCCTTTGGAAGAACACACCATGAAAGAATATTAAATGATGTGATATTCAGTTTGAATGCCTTTTACCATGTGTTGTAAGTCAATGTATTTGATAGCGAAAAAGTAGTACAAAGCCAAATAGTTATCACCGTTTTAAAACTACACACGAAAACCACCACTCCCATCACTTGCATGTTTATATTTGACAGCTCAGAGTGAACGATTGACCAGCTGACAACAGTAACTGTTCTTCTGTGAGGGACTGACCTGCCAACCAATAGAAGCTCCCGTTCAGAGGCGTGTGGGCGGTACTTCTTCCAGATGTCCATAGTAAAGAGCGTGGAGGAAGAGTTAAAGATGGAGGTCAACGATGACATAAGAGCTGCCATCATCACTGCAATCATCAGCCCCCTCAGACCTAGTGCACACACACATATTACAAATACACACACACACAGACACACTAAACTCACCACTGGGCATTAGTACACACACACACAGACACACTAAACTAACCACTGGGCATTAGTACACACACACACAGATACACTAAACTCACCACTGGGCATTAGTACACACACACACAGACACACTAAACTCACCACTGGGCATTAGTACACACACACACAGATACACTAAACTCACCACTGGGCATTAGTACACACAGACACACTAAACTCACCACTGGGCATATGTACACACACACCGACACACTAAACTCACCACTGGGCATTAGTACACACACACAGACACACTAAACTCACCACTGGGCATTAGTACACACACACAGACACACTAAACTCACCACTGGGCATTAGTACACACACACACAGATACACTAAACTCACCACTGGGCATATGTACACACACACACAGATACACTAAACTCACCACTGGGCATTAGTACACACACACAGACACACTAAACTCACCACTGGGCATATGTACACACACACAGATACACTAAACTCACCACTGGGCATTAGTACACACACACAGACACACTAAACTCACCACTGGGCATATGTACACACACACAGATACACTAAACTCACCACTGGGCATTAGTACACACACACACAGATACACTAAACTCACCACTGGGCATTAGTACACACACACACAGATACACTAAACTCACCACTGGGCATAAGTACATACACACAGACACACTAAACTAACCACTGGGCATTAGTACACACACACAGACACACTAAACTCACCACTGGGCATATGTACACACACACAGATACACTAAACTCACCACTGGGCATTAGTACACACACACACAGATACACTAAACTCACCACTGGGCATTAGTACACACACACACAGATACACTAAACTCACCACTGGGCATTAGTACACACACACACAGATACACTAAACTCACCACTGGGCATTAGTACACACAGACACACTAAACTCACCACTGGGCATATGTACACACACACCGACACACTAAACTCACCACTGGGCATATGTACACACACACAGACACACTAAACTCACCACTGGGCATATGTACACACACACAGACACACTAAACTCACCACTGGGCATATGTACACACACACCGACACACTAAACTCACCACTGGGCATATGTACACACACACAGACACACTAAACTCACCACTGGGCATATGTACACACACACAGACACACTAAACTCACCACTGGGCATATGTACACACACACAGACACACTAAACTCACCACTGGGCATAAGTTCAATGACTAATTTGGGGAAAGCGATGTTGGAACAGCCCACCTCCGCTCCACACACCCTCACACACTCCTCAGGATCCACACACCCCACAGAGTCTGCAACACACACACAAAGGTTTCATCCAGACAATTAGATATTAGAAATAGATATATCACAGTAATGTACAACCATTTATTATGGAAGCTTCTTGGTGTTTATACACACATTTTGCCTTTCAACATGGATGATGCCAGAGGTTCTATAGGGTTGAGTCTGTAAATTTGGGCTGGTCTATGTGTTGTGGAAATTTCTATGCACAATGTATTCTAACTGATTAAAGAACTAAGTCCCACTGTTAAGATAGGTACAGGAATGTGTGGGACCTGGTATTTGCATTGGGGACATCTATTGTCTGTCCAGATGGAGATCAATGGGTTTTAGGACAGGATAGGAGAAGATACAGCAAGGGGGCAGTAAGGTCAGTTGGCCCCTTTGGGTAAACACTACAGTAAACATTATGGCAGGAAGGATAAGGTGGGGGAAGATAGCATTTGACGTGTGTGATAGAACAAAGGGAAAGGTGTTTGATTGACATGAAACAGATGGCAGCATCTTACCACACCCCTTTTTCCTATGTAATAAATACTGTCGAAATGATGTTTTTATTTAGAAACTATCCACCGTTACTTTGTAACCTGTATACTTTCTCCTTGCAAGCAAGATTAAAACCATTTATTGCGCAATTGATTTCTCCTGTCTTACCTACCATTTTCATAGAACTATTTGGATTTTAGAAATTGCCATCACACTATGTCAGGTGGTCTACATCAGGTGGTTTATTTTAGGTGGTCTACATCAGCTGGTCTACGTCAGGTGGTCTACGTCAAGAGGTCTACGTCAGGTGGTCTATGTCAGGTGATTTTAGGTGGTCTACATCAGCTGGTCTATGTCAGGTGGTCTACATCAGGTAGTGTATATCAAGTTTGTCAAACGGTTTGTTCTGTATTTCTTTTGTTGTCATTTGTTATTTTGTATAGTATAAGTACAACCCTGTTTCCAAAAGTTGTGACAGTGTAAAAAGTGAAGAAAAACAGAACACAATGATGTGCAAATAATTTAAACCCTATTTTCAATAGAAAATAGTACAAAAACACATATCAAATGTTGAAACTGAGACATTGAAACTGAGTTTCTTGAAAAATATATGCCCACTTCGAATTTGATGCCAGCAACAAGTTTCAAAAAAGCTGAGACAGGGGCAACAAAATACTGGAAAAGTTGTGTAATATTTTACTGTTTTTCTTTTCTAACTAGGTCAATTGGCAACAGATCAGTATCACGATTGGGTATTAAAAGAGCATCCCAGAGAGGATGAGTCTGTCAGAAGTAAAGTTGGGGAGGGGTTCACCACTCAGGGAAAACAGTGTGGGCAAATAGAGCAACAATTTAAGAATGTTTCTCAATGTAAAATAGTTAAGAGTTTAGGGATTTAAACAATATAATTTGTCAGTTTCAACATTTGATATGTTTATATCTTTATACTATTTCCAAGTAACTATAGGGATAAATGGACATCATTGCATTCTGTTATTATTTGCATTTTACGGACCCAACTTTTTGGGGGGGTGGTATGTGCACTTATGCTTAAATGCATTTATTTTCTCTTATGTTTCTTTTTACTTTCAGCAATATCACTGGACAGGAAATTTTAATTAACACATGCTAACAGTGTTGCATCTTATTGTTGTAAAGAAATGCATGTTCATATTGCATCTGCTGTTAGTCAAACAATAATATAAAAATGTAGCTGCTATTTTCTGAGGTAATGCACAGCACTTTTTCCTAAGGAAACCATTAAGAATGAAACCGGTTCAAATCGTGCTTCCCTAAATAATAAGCTGTTATTGATCAAATAATATTAATTATGATCCTTTAGTAAGAATGAGGGTTAATTTATGAAATTATTCAGTACAGAACAGTGGTTGTTATCAGTTGTGTGTTTGTGAGGCTAGGAGGCGGGGCTAGTGTTTTCTAAGTTCTCTCTATTCGTATTTCCTGAGCTTCTAACCGGACACTCCGCCCTCCAGCCCCCGGCGAGAACAGCTTCCGTTACCGAGTTAATTCACTGCTCGTGCTTCAGGGTGAAAAGCCGGCTGGACCTCCAAGAATCGTGATTAATTAACGATTTATAAAGCCAACAGTTCATTTGGAATGGGAATTATTTGGCCTGGGTAAAGACCTGAAAACTTCGTCGGAGTATTGTCTCGAACCTGCTTCAAATGTTAACCGTTTTCTGTAAAAACCGAAACGGGAACCTGGAATTTCTATCCAAGAAAACAGAACTGAGAGCACGAAAAGGACATAAGCTAACATAAGTTAACGGCAGACAGACTTTTTTTTTTAAAGGGTCGCGTGATCAGAATAGTTAAACGAGTCATCCACATCCTGCTGCTGGTTTAAAGAAACTGCTGTCTGAACAGATCCTCTGACTCAAACACACACAGACACTGACACACACAGTTCGCCCACATATTCTAGGCCCGGGTGCTCGATCTGAACGGGATAGAATTTGCTTGAGCGGTCACGTGGAGGGCGTGCAGAGGTGGAGAGTCCCGGTTTACCTGTGAATGAGGTGTGTCTGTGCGTGTTTGTGTGCGCGCCTCCGCCTTGTGTAACATGAAACGTGGGTTGAGCTACATTTAATGTGGCTGATGATCTCACATATACTGCTCCTATTCAGCAGCTAACACCGTTTGGTCCAGGGCATCTTTAATCTGTTTTAAAACACCTGGGCGAAGCACGGACTCTACGAGAACTTCCGGTAGGATTTATATGCTGCTTCTGACTAATACTGGACAGATGTCGGGAAGTTTATGCACGGTGATGCAACATGAGCTGACCGTCTAACTCTTCGGACATTTTGAACAGTTTGGGACTGTACCTCAGGAACATTCGGAATAATATTTGATTATTTCGTCCATCGGGGATTCTCGGTGATTAAATACAGTATTGCGCTATGGCTCTGTCTCAACTACAGTGTTTGGACGAACACCATGTTAATTTGCGCGTGTCCGAGTCCAAACCGGAATTTTTCTACAGCGAGGACCAGCGGCTCGCTTTAGAGGCACTGATCAATGGGGGGCGCACGGCTTTTAACAGTTTTCTCCGTGACCATGACCTCCGACACTTCTTGTCTGAACCGGAGATCGAACGGGTGGCGCGCAATGTGGAAGACTACCGACCCGGTAGCGAGCACTTAAAGCCCGAACCCGGCGCGACTAGCCCCCGGGAGTTTGAAGGGGGCGAAGGGCCGTTGTCCTTACAGTACTGGCCGGACCGGTCGGAAGGGTCCATACCGGATCTAGACCTAGGATGGCCTGACGCTGCGTCATACCGCGGGGTGACGCGCGTCAACGTGCACATGCAGCCCCCCGTTGACGGACAAACGCACATCAAGGAGGTGGTCCGGAAGTCAATCGCACAGGCACAAAAGGTAGGCTACTGCTGTCCCACACGCGCTGACTGACAGCCCATTTACTCTCTGATTTATAACTAAGTTACATTCATACTATAAATGTATACATCATACTTAGCACTAATGGCTCCTGTACATGCAATATAGGACACATAATGATCAGATTTATCATTAGACTTTGACATCAGTGTGAGTAGCTCTAGGCTACAATCTCTTCAGCATATCTGAGTCCTGTTATACATGCATCTGTCTGATTGAGGCCTGCCTCTACTCGTCCTGACTGACTCATTGATTCCACCTCTCTTTCCCGTTTTTGTGTTCCTAGACACATTTCACCAACATTGCTGAGTACTTTGAATCTACATTAAAAAAATCTCTGGTGATTAATGACATTTTTTTGCAATTACCTTTTTCTTACAGGCATTGTGGAGCAGCAATCACCTTCATAAATAGTGAAAATGTATGATACTGTGTTACATTTTCTGTGTATATATTTAGTTTTATTGGAATGTTGTGAAATATTGAGTTTTTGCAAGAAGAGCGATGGGTTGGGTTTGAACCCGCGCTCAGGGCAATGTCTCTAGATTTCCAGAGATACTGATGTCATGAGTTGCAGCCGCGCCTCCCATCCCATAATACAGGTTTATGGTTTCTTATTGAGCTTTGACAGTAAAATGTGAACATTATAATCATTTTGGACGTAAGTGGACTCTTGACAAAACCTGTTAATGCTTTAGAGCCTTTGTGATTTTAAATGTTGAATTGAAGCTAAGAGAAAAATGATTTTGCTCCCTTCTCACTTGAATCAATTCAAAACGCTCCCAAGATAAACACTGACAAGTGAATCCCAAGAGGGATTCAAGCAAGTGACAAACTGTTAGACAGGGCTCTCCACCACCATCATCAAAACACCAAAGGAGGGAATATCTTTTATTAGAATGATGTTCCATCACTCCAGTAGAGTTTCAGATATTCATAGAATATATGACAAGATGCTTTGAAGCTGTTCTGGTGTTTTGTGGCCCAACAGCTTACAGAGACACTGTATGTTGGTTTTTCCTTTAATTTGTATATTACAACAGACAGTCAATTTATTAATGGCAAGTCAAAACGCTAGGCCAAACCCACTGCGCCTCCTTTTGTCTCTACAGACACCCCCCCACGAGTGTCCTGGTATGTCAGTGTGTCTGTTCCTACACTGTCAACCCTCTTTAAATGTATTAGTAGATAACCCTAACCTTCTATTTGGATGAAACAAAGAAATATCTCAGAGTTAATCATCCCTAGAGATGTATGACATTGAGCTGGTTGCCCATAGTTATTGTCAAAGAACTAAACATCTGAGCTCCAGCTTCCTATAGTGCTTGGCTTCTTTGTTGACAGTCTTTGACACATTTTTACCCAACAACACTGTAGCTACAACCCTTCATCAGTCCAAGCAACACTTTCAAAGGACGTCTTTGCTAAAGTGAAGATTTTAGGAAACAAAGATCACTGCCTGCCTGGCTTCTGTTCACAACACACCAGTCAAACCACAAAGGATGATCTTGATTCTATAAAATCTTAGGAAATATTTTATTTAAGTTATTAGTTCACTACTTTTATTTGTACAGAGGACATGATGTCAGTGTTCTCAGAAGTACATGTTCTTACGACCATCCTATCCCACAGATATTTGTAATCTTTTGAATGGTTTTCCACAAAGATTGTTTTACCTATTTATCATTTGAAAGCACGATAATCAACAATGTTGCTGAAATGTCAATGGGATACATTTGTGATCGTTTCATTCCCAAACCACCAAGTCCTGTGATTGGCTAACAGGGTCAGGGTTTCAGACCTTGACCAATTTATGTCTGTGCACTACTGATGACTGTGTGTTTTTTCCAGGTGATAGTAGTGGTAATGGATGATGACTGTGTGTGTTCTCCAGGTGATAGTAGTGGTAATGGATGATGACTGTGTGTGTTCTCCAGGTGATAGTAGTGGTAATTGATGATGACTGTGTGTTCTGCAGGTGATAACAGTGGTAATGGATGATGACTGTGTGTGTTTTCCAGGTGATAGTAGTGGTAATGGATGATGACTGTGTGTGTTTTCCAGGTGATAGCAGTGGTAATGGATGATGACTGTGTGTTTTCCAGGTGATAGCAGTGGTAATGGATGACGACTGTGTGTGTTCTCCAGGTGATAGTAGTGGTAATGGATGATGACTGTGTGTGTTCTGCAGGTGATAACAGTGGTAATGGATGATGACTGTGTGTTTTCCAGGTGATTGCAGTGGTAATGGATGATGACTGTGTGTTCTGCAGGTGATAAGAGTGGTAATGGATGATGACTGTGTGTTTTCCAGGTGATTGCAGTGGTAATGGATGAGTTCAGTGATGTTGACATCTATAAGGACCTCCTGGATGCAGCTTATAGGAGAAGACTTCCTGTTTACATAATTATCGACACAGCCTCAGTCACCTGCTTCCTGGATATGTGTTCCAGAGCTAAAATGCACAGAGGACACCTCAAGGTATCACATGCCAATACAAACAACCCCACCATTCATTCATAATAGTTGGAAGCATTTGTTCTGTGCCTGTTTAAGCTTGTGTTAATTACAAAAGAAACACAAACCCCTCCTACCTAAACAAACCGCCCATCCCACCTGCATGTCTATCTGTGTACCTGCCTGTCTGTCTACGTACCTGCCTGTCTGTCTACGTACCTGCCTGTCTGTCTACGTACCTGCCTGTCTGTCTACGTACCTGCCTGTCTGTCTACCTACCTGCATGTCTGTCTACGTATCTGCCTGTCTGTCTTCCTACCGACCCTCCTTTCTACTTACATGCCTGTCTGCCTATCTGTCTGTGTGTGTCTGCCTGTAATCTGCCTACCTGTTTTTTTTGTCTGTCTGTCTGTAGTTTTTGCCGGACCGCATAAGCGGAGCCGGCCAAGAAGATTGATTGACTGCCTGCCTGCCTGACTGGTCATTGTTAAAGCGTACTGGTTAGGGTTCCATCCTCACCACAGACAAAACAAATTAGGCGTTAGGATTTGTTCTGATTAAACCTTCACTGTCTACAGGCTTCAGTATTCACATAGCGTAGTTCACATAGCGTAGTTCACATAGCGTAGTTCACATAGCGTAGTTCACATAGCGTAGTTGTTAGCTATTCAAGTGTTATTCTATGGACAACCATCTACAGTAATAGATGTAACCGTTAATAAACGTTAGTAACCGTTAATAAATGTTCTGTTTCCCACATTATTCCAGCAAAAATGTAATGGCTGTGATAGAAGTTCCATTTGGAGACTACATGGAGGTGGACTGACTACCAGCAAGCCCCGTGGTCTTATGGGCTGTTTGCCAGCCTGTCTTTGTGTCTGTCTGTGTTTGCCAGCCTGTCTTTGTGTCTGTCTGTGTTTGCCAGCCTGTCTTTGTGTCTGTCTGTGTTTGCCAGCCTGTCTTTGTGTCTGTCTGTGTTTGCCAGGCTGTCTTTGTGTCTGTCTGTGTTTGCCAGCCTGTCTTTGTGTCTGTCTGTGTTTGCCAGCCTGTCTTTGTGTCTGTCTGTGTTTGCCAGCCTGTCTTTGTGTCTGTCTGTGTTTGCCAGCCTGTCTTTGTGTCTGTCTGTGTTTGCCAGCCTGTCTTTGTGTCTGTCTGTGTTTGCCAGCCTGTCTTTGTGTCTGTCTGCCTGGAAACAGATGAACTAGTACTGCAGCTAAACTCTTGTAGTGGTTCAGTATAAGTGTTTTAGTCTTCCAGATAAACATTTAGCACATTCCTAACTGCTGCTACAAACAATTACACGCGCACACACACATACGCTCACACATTTCAATCAACAGCATTGGCTCATTTAGCAGCATTGGCTCATTTTTTAAGATGGCTAAGTCGGACAACCACCCAGCTAAGTAGTAATAACTACACCTTACTATAACCCTGTAGTAGTTACAACTACACCATACTAACATAGTGGTACTAACTACACCTTACTATAACTCTGTAGTATTTACAACTACACTGTACTAACTACACCTTACAATAACCCAGTAGTAGTTACAACTACACCATACTAACATCGTGGTACTAACTACACCTTACTATAACCCTGTAGTATTTACAACTAGACTGTACTAACTACACCTTACTATAACCCTGTAGTAGATACAACTACACCATACTAACTACACCTTTCTATAACCCTGTAGTAGTTACAACTACACAATACTAACTACACCTTAGGGGTGTAGTTAGTAATATTAACCCAGTAATATTAAATACGCCTTACTAACCCAGTAATATTAACTACGCCTTACTAACCCAGTAATATTAACTACGCCTTACTAACCCAGTAATATTAACTACACCTTACTAACCCGGTAATATTAACTACACCTTACTAACCCGGTAATATTAACTACACCTTACTAACCCGGTAATATTAACTACACCTTACTAACCCGGTAATATTAACTACACCTTACTAACCCGGTAATATTAACTACACCTTACTAACCCAGTAATATTAACTACACCTTACTAACCCAGTAATATTAACTACACCTTACTAACCCAGTAATATTAACTACACCTTACTAGGGCTGCATGATTTTGATAAACCTGCTGTTGTGGATGTGGGACAACATATCTTGGTGCCACTTGCTAACTTGAAGCAGACGACTTCACTAACAGTTGCAGTGTTAACTCAAACTAACATTGACAATCCATCAAGTATTTAAACAAAATTAGTCAAGGTTTTTAAGTAATCTACAAAAGTACCTACACCACCCGCAAGAAAAGAATTACGGATGTACGATGCATGCCCGTTGTCTCGCGTGAAGTGCATGTCATTCCCCTTTTTTTGGAACTGAAAATCGCATAGTTGGTGATTTGGATATTGCATGTCAGTATCGCAATTTTCGATTATATATTTTTTTTTATTGTGCAGCCCTACACCCTACACCTTAACCCAGTAGTAGTTGTAACTACGTCCTACTAACCCAGTAGTAGTAGTAATAACTACACCTTACTAACCCAGTAGTAGTAACTACATCTTACTAACCCAGTAGTAATAGTAGTAGTAGTAACTGCACCTTACTAACCCAGTAGTAGGAGTAATAACTGCATCTTACTAACCCAGTAGTAGTTGTA
Organism: Esox lucius; assembly: GCF_011004845.1. NCBI lineage: Eukaryota > Metazoa > Chordata > Actinopteri > Esociformes > Esocidae > Esox > Esox lucius. The sequence continues at coordinate 178,868 of NC_047577.1, forward strand.
ACTAATTCTTACTGACCCAGTAAGTCTAAAGTAGTTGATAGCAAAGTCAGTGCTGGAATGAAGATAAATAATACAACTTGTGATGCATTATTCTCCAATGGCAGCGGTAGGAATGTGGGCTTGTAAAGTTATTTTAAATAGTCTTTAAAAAGGTTTCAGATGTTATTTACCTCTTTCCCTACTACCACCTCTACCTTCTCCCTCTCCTCCTCTCCCCCATCCCCTACACTCCCCCTCTCTCACCCCCCCCATCTCCCACTCTCTCTCCGCCAGCCCCCCTCTCCCCCATCCCCCCTCCCCCACTTTCTCTTCCGCTCCTCCCTCTCTGTCTCTGTTCTTTCATTCTATAGGTCTTAGTGCTCCAGGGACATTTTTCTTTGGCAGAGAAATGCTACCCACAGGACATTGCCCCACCCGATTCCACACCCTAATCAAAGAAACAAAACTCTGTACGCACTACCCAACCCCTTCCCCGCCCAACACCCCCACACACACCACCTTACACCCTCGCACACACCACCCAACACCCCCGCACACACCACCCAACACCCCCGCACACACCACCCTACACCCCCGCACACACCACCCTACACCCCCACACACACCACCCTACACCCCCACACACACCACCCTACACCCCCGCACACACCACCCAATTCCCCTACACACACATCCCCCGCACACACCACCCAACACCCCCGCACACACCACCCAACACCCCCGCACACACCACCCAACACCCCCGCACACACCACCCAACTCCCCCGCACACACCACCCAACTCCCCTACACACCACCCAACACCCCTACACACCACCCAACTCCCCTACACCCAACTCCCCTACACACACCACCCAACTCCCCTACACACCACCCAACACCCCTACACACCACCCAACACCCCTACACCCAACTCACCTACACCACTACACACACCTCCCTACACCCAACACCCCCCCACACATCACCCAACATCCCCCCACACACCCCTGCCCACACCCCTCTACTGACACGCCCCTCCCAACACACACAACCCCTGCCAAAACCCCAACCTGACACAACAAACACACGTCCTAGAACCTGTGTATTAATGTGTTCTAGAACCTGTGTGTGAATGTGTTCTTTCTGTTCTAGAACCTGCGTGTGCGGTGCAGTGAAGGGGTTGAGTTCTACACACGGTCGGCCCAGAAGGTCCGAGGTTCTCTCAGTCAGAGATACATGTTGATCGATGGAGACAAGGCTTTGTCTGGATCATACAGGTACCTGCTTCAAAGATACAGTAATCTCTAAAAAGATCTGTTTAATGCAACAATATTTTAAAATACAGAGAGTTTAAATCTATGTTTTATTTTATCTGATTTGAATCAGCCCGTTCATCTTTAATTTTTGACAAATAGTCAATGTGTTTGCATTGTTGTACATTACTACTTATTACTTACTACATTTCTTAGCATAGACTGGACAGTTTTTCAGAACAAAATAAAGTCGAAGGAGCAAAACTGGGCAATGAAGACATATGCCATTAATACAACTTGCCTAGGTACAGTATGTCCAATAAAAAACTGGGCTGTGAAGACATATGCCATTAATACAACTTGCCTAGTTACAGTATGTCCAATTAAAAACTGGGCTGTGAAGACATATGCCATTAATACAACTTGCCTAGTTACAGTATGTCCAATTAAAAACTGGGCTGTGAAGACATATGACATTAATACAACCTGCCCAGGTAAAATACATCCAATTAAAAACTGGACTGTGAAGACATATGACATTAATACAACTTGCCTAGTTACAGTATGTCCAATTAAAAACTGGGCTGTGAAGACATGACATTAATACAACCTGCCCAGGTAAAATACATCCAATTAAAAACTGGACTGTGAAGACATATGACATTAATACAACCTGCCCAGGCAAATCTTTGTCATTTGAAGACTGTTTTTATACATTTGTTAGCAACGGGGTTGGGGTTAGACCCCAGCTGTTTGAACATAGGGTTGGGGTTAGACCCCAGCTGTTTGAACATAGGGTTAGGGTTAGACCCCAGCTGTTTGAACATAGGGTTGGGGTTAGACCCCAGCTGTTTGAACATAGAATATAAACCCCACCAACTCCACTGCCTTCTTGCAGTGTTCCCCTCTAATCTGAGTAAGACCTGGTTACCCATTAATTATCAGGTAGAACCAAAAACATTAAGACCCAGATATTGAACACCTCTGTCATAAACTGTAGCTTATTATTGTGAAGTGTTGTAAATTGGTCAAGTGTGGTCTATGGTAGCCTATGGTGATCTAAGGTGATGTAGGGTAATCTATGGTAGCCTATGGTGATCTAAGGTGATGTAGGGTAATCTATGGTAGCCTATGGTGATCTAAGGTGATGTAGGGTAATCTATGGTAGCCTATGGTGATCTAAGGTGATGTAGGGTAATCTTTGGTAGCCTATGGTGATCTAAGGTAATGTAGGGTAATCTATGGTAGCCTATGGTGATCTAAGGTGATGTAGGGTGATCTATGGTAGCCTATGGTGATCTAAGGTGATGTAGGGTAATCTATGGTAGCCTATGGTGATCTAAGGTGATGTAGGGTAATCTATGGTAGCCTATGGTGATCTAAGGTGATGTAGGGTAATCTATGGTAGCCTATGGTGATCTAAGGTGATGCAGGGTAATCTATGGTAGCCTATGGTGATCTAAGGTGATGTAGGGTAATCTATGGTAGCCTATGGTGATCTAAGGTAATGTAGGGTGATCTATGGTAGCCTATGGTGATCTAAGGTGATGTAGGGTGATCTATGGTAGCCTATGGTGATCTAAGGTGATGTAGGGTGATCTATGGTAGCCTATGGTGATCTAAGGTGATGTAGGGTGATCTATGGTAGCCTATGGTGATCTAAGGTGATGTAGGGTAATCTATGGTAGCCTATGGTGATCTAAGGTAATGTAGGGTGATCTATGGTAGCCTATGGTGATCTAAGGTAATGTAGGGTAATCTATGGTAGCCTATGGTGATCTAAGGTGATGTAGGGTGATCTATGGTAGCCTATGGTGATCTAAGGTGATGTAGGGTAATCTATGGTAGCCTATGGTGATCTAAGGTGATGTAGGGTAATCTATGGTAGCCTATGGTGATCTAAGGTGATGTAGGGTAATCTATGGTAGCCTATGGTGATCTAAGGTGATGTAGGGTAATCTATGGTAGCCTATGGTGATCTAAGGTGATGCAGGGTAATCTATGGTAGCCTATGGTGATCTAAGGTGATGTAGGGTAATCTATGGTAGCCTATGGTGATCTAAGGTAATGTAGGGTAATCTATGGTAGCCTATGGTGATCTAAGGTGATGTAGGGTGATCTATGGTAGCCTATGGTGATCTAAGGTGATGTAGGGTGATCTATGGTAGCCTATGGTGATCTAAGGTGATGTAGGGTGATCTATGGTAGCCTATGGTGATCTAAGGTGATGTAGGGTAATCTATGGTAGCCTATGGTGATCTAAGGTAATGTAGGGTGATCTATGGTAGCCTATGGTGATCTAAGGTAATGTAGGGTAATCTATGGTAGCCTATGGTGATCTAAGGTGATGTAGGGTGATCTATGGTAGCCTATGGTGATCTAAGGTGATGTAGGGTAATCTATGGTAGCCTATGGTGATCTAAGGTGATGTAGGGTGATCTATGGTAGCCTATGGTGATCTAAGGTGGTGTAGGATGGGGTAATTTGGTTTAGGCTAGTCTAATCTGGTGTAGGATGGTGTAAATTGATTTTGGGGTAGTAATATGGTGTAGGGTGGTGTACATTTGTTTACGGTTGTCTAATCTGGTGTAGGATGGCGTAAATTGGTTTAGGCTAGTCTAGTTTGGTTTAGGGTGGTGTAAGATGATTTCAGGTAGTCTAATCTGGTGTAGGAGGGTGTAAATAGGTTTAGGCTAGTCTAGTTTGGTGTAGGATGATTTGAGTTGGTTTAGGGTAGTCTAATCTGGTGTAGGGTGATCTATGGTGGTCTGCTGCAGGTTTAACTCTATATTTCCGCTCTTATTTTATCTCAGGGTATCAGACAGGATTGTTGACAGCAGTATTTACTAGCACAAGTCAATTTAACCTCAGAGCCCTTTAGTACATGTTGCAGGAACACTCATGAGTTTAGCCGAACACAGGGTTTCCCAAACTAGTGGTTACTGTCCAGAGCCTCAAGTGAACCAGGGTCATAAGTCATAAGGTCAAGTGAGTGTGACCTCAAAGGCGGTAATTCTGCTAACTTGAGCAAATAGCATGAAAACAACCAAACTAGCTTGCTAAGACATATCTGGATCTTCAATTTCCCATTGTGTTGCTGTGATGAGACACTGTTGTTAAAAGAAGTGTTTTACATTGTGTTGCTGGCCAAAAAAGTACAAGGAACCAAACTTGAGTGCTATCTCCCTTCAGCTTCACATGGTCGGCATCCCGTCTGGACCGTAACCTGATCACAGTTCTTAGTGGTCAGGCAGTCGAGACCTTCGACAAACAGTTCCGTGACCTGTACATGACTTCTAGGGGTGTGTCCCTCACCAAGGTTCCACTGGAGGAGGAGCCTATCCCTGACCCCACCCCCACTGCAGCCCCAACCCCAATCTCCGCAGATATTGCTAGGAAACTGATCAATCCTAAATATGCCCTGGTCACGGCACAGGCTAAAGCTAACAACGCTAGCCCTTCTAGCTCCGCTAATGAATCCAGCAACAAGAACTCTACCCAGAATCCACCAGGCCGAATTCTAAAGCGTGGCAGAGAGCCAGTGGAACCCCAGCCCCTCCATCCAGGACTAGCTAACCTGGAGAAGGCATACCTGATCCCTTACCTGCCCACATGGCCTGAGCCTGACCCTCCCAGCGACGTGATTGGATTTATCAACGTGAGAGACGCATCCCGTCCCCAACAGGTTGGTGGTGAAGTGTTGTGATTATTACCAGAGGAAATGTGTTGTGATTATTACCAGAGGAAATGTGTTGTGATTATTACCAGAGGAAATGTGTTTCAACTCTACTAACTACTACTAGCAATAGTGTTGTGACACTAACTACTACCAGCAAGTGTTTCAACTCTACTAACTACTACCATCAGTAAAGTGTTGTTACTCTACTATTACCAGCAAGGTAGAATTGTGACTACAAATGTCATGTATGGAGGCAAATCGTGACATTCAACTTGCGCGACAGACCAGATATCATGTCACTTTTAATTGGTATATTTTTCTTTCTCGGAAGGTAAGCAACTTTCTATTAGACACTTAACTTTCCGGAAGACTGATTTGTCTGGGGTTTACAGGGGATTGTGGCTGATAATAGGGGGGTTGTATATTTTTGCTACGGTGCTAAACAACCTGAAAAAATATATTTTAGAAATGCTATTCGATAACATGCCAGCTTTATGTCACTGATAAAATGATGAAATGATTACACTATAAAAGTATTTCAAAACTGCTGTTGGCTATGCCAATATTACGGGGTTCGATGCTCTCATCCAATATTCAAACTAAGTATTAACATGAGGTTCCGTCTACACCAATCAATAAAAAATTATAGCCAGATCTCAATGTTCAGTGTTTGAAGACAGCAATCCTAATTGTTAGGGCACACTGTGTAATTTACGATCCTTGTTTCTACTGGCCAGAGATTCTGGCAAACCATCCGGCGCCTCAGGAGAGGGAAACAGTGCCCTACCAACGCTGTTTACAGTATAGGTGGGCAGCTGTTGACCTCAACTGGGGATGTCGTCGGGCAGTGGAAGGAGTACTTTGAGGATCTCCTCAATCCCGCCGTCATGTCTTCCATTGAGGAAGCAGAGGATGAGGGCTCAGAGGTGGACTCGTCCATCACCCGGGCTGAAGTCACAGAGGTGGTCAAGAAACTCCTCGGTGGCAAGGCACCGGGGGTGGATGAGATCCGCCCTGAGTACCTCAAGTCTCTGGATGTTGTGGGGCTGTCTTGGTTGACACGCCTGTGCAACATCGCGTGGCGGTCGGGGACAGTGCCTCTGGGATGGCAGACCGGGGGGGTGGTCCCTCTTTTTAAGAAGGGGGACCGGAGGGTGTTTTCCAACTATAGGGGGATCACACTTCTCAGCCTCCCCGGGAAAGTCTATGCCAGGGTTCTGGAGAGGAGAATACCGCCGATAGTAGAACCTCGGATTCAGGAGGAACAGTGTGGTTTTTGTCCGGGCCGTGGAACACTGGACCAGCTCTACGGGGTGTTGGAGGGTTCATGGGAGTTTGCCCAACCAATCCACATATGTTTTGTGGATTTGGAGAAGGCATTCGACTGTGTCCCTCGCGGCATCTTGTGGGGAGTGCTTCGGGAATATGGGGTCCTGGGTCCTTTGCTAAGGGCTGTCAGGTCCCTGTACAACCGAAGCAGGAGCTTGGTCCGCATTGCCGGCAGTAAGTCAGACTTGTTCCCAGTGCATGTTGGACTCTGGCAGGGCTGCCCTTTGTCGCCGGTTCTGTTCGTAATTTTTATGGACAGAATTTCTAGGCCAGGGGCCGGAGGGTGTCAGGTTTGGGGACCACACAATTTCGTCTCTGCTCTTTGCAGATGATGTTGTCGTGTTGGCCCCTTCTAACCAGGACCTTCAGCATGCACTAGGACAGTTTGCAGCCGAGTGTGAAGCAGTGGGGATGAAGATCAGTACCTCCAAATCCGAGGCCATGGTCCTCAGTCGGAAAAGGGTGGCTTGCCCACTTCAGGTTGGTGGAGAGTGCCTGCCTCAAGTGGAGGAGTTTAAGTATCTAGGGGTCTTGTTCACGAGTGAGGGAAGGCTGGAACGGGAGATTGACAGACGAATTGGTGCAGCTTCTGCAGTAATGCAGTCGATGTATCGGTCTGTCGTGGTGAAGAAAGAGCTGAGCCGCAAGGCGAAGCTCTCGATTTACCGGTCAATCTACGTTCCTACTCTCACCTATGGTCATGAGCTTTGGGTCATGACCGAAAGGACAAGATCCCGGATACAGGCGGCCGAAATGAGCTTTCTCCGCAGGGTGGCTGGGCGATCCCTTAGAGATAGGGTGAGAAGCTCGGTCACCCGGGAGGAGCTCAGAGTAGAGCCGCTGCTCCTCCACATCGAAAGGGGTCAGCTGAGGTGACTTGGGCATCTGTTCCGGATGCCTCCTGGACGCCTTCCTGGGAAGGCGTTCCGGTCCCGTCCCACCGGGAGGAGACCCCGGGGAAGACCTAGGACACGCTGGAGGGACTATGTCTCCCGGCTGGCCTGGGAACGCCTCGGTGTCCCCCCGGAAGAGCTAGAGGAAGTGTCTGGGGAGAGGGAAGTCTGGGCATCCCTGCTTAGACTGCTGCACCCGCGACCCGGCCCCGGATAAGCGGAAGATGATGGATGGATGGATGGATGTTTCTACTGGCTTCTAACCTCTGTCCTCTACCCGTAACAGGTACATCTCCAGAGGAGTCAGCAGTTTGAGACTAGCCAGGCCATCCGATTTAGCTCTCCATTCACCTTGCCAGAGAAACCTGATAACACACCCCTCCCAGAGACCACACCCCTAGCAGAGACCACACCCCTAGCAGAGACCACACCCCTCACCGAGACCACACCCCTCTCAGTGAATGCCATTCCACAGACCAGAGATACACTCATTGATTCACCAGAGCAGATAAAGGTAAACTCCCCTCAACTGCTGGACAAACCAGATAAAATTAACCAACCCAAAGACAACAGTCGAACACCAGCCAAAACCTCAGGGACCTGTGACCACACCTCCAAAGACACATGTACCCCACCCAGCCTTGTCAAACCCTCATCAGCCCCGCCCATTCCTAAACCTCGCACCGTACAGCTCCTCATAAGTCCCTCCCACACCCACCAGTCTGGCCAACCACAGGTCAACTTTGTCCCAAGGACTAATAGCCAATCAGGGACACCACCTGTCTCCGTCAACCAATCACATACAGACATAGATACCAAGTCCCCTCCTCGAGTGGGAGAGGAAGGGAGAGAGGAAAAGAAACTAAGGCACAGTCGTCGTGTCAACAAAAACTGTAGTCATGACGACGCCGGCAGCACCGTGGCGATATGTGACCAAACCCCCAATGGCAACGGCTCATCTGACGACTCGTACTATGAGTGCAACGAAGCAGAGACAATGGAACCCCCTCTACTTGCCAACGGGGGAACAGCTGGTTCAGGAAGGGTGGCCGATGGTGTTCGTCATGGAGACGGGTTAAACATCATGGGGCGGTTATCCCAGAGCATGCTGGACCTTCGGTGTCGTAGCCAATCAGACGACAGGGGGGTTCTACTCAACCAACCACAGGACCGCGGCAGTTGCCAACAGCCACGCCCACATCAATATAGACTTATTGGACAGGTGAGAGAACACACAAACATCTATATACACACACGCTCACAGACAAACATCTATATACACACACGCTCACAGACAAACATCTATATACACACACGCTCACAGACAAACATCTATTTACACACACGCTCACAGACAAACATCTATTTACACACACGCTCACAGACAAACATCTATTTACACACACGCTCACAGACAAACATCTATTTACACACACGCTCACAGACAAACATCTATTTACACACACGCTCACAGACAAACATCTATTTACACACACGCTCACAGACAAACAGCTATATACACACGCTCACAGACAAACAGCTATATACACACGCTCACAGACAAACAGCTATACTGACTCCTGGCTTATGCTTTGATAAAGACTCACTCAATTGATAAACACTAAATACTGTACTCAGATTTAATGAATCATTATTTTGCCTTTATTTCAGTTTGTATTTACATTGTATTTAATGCATTCGTTGGACATTCCACTGTTGTTAGGGCAAGTAAGCATTTGTTGAATATTCCATACCTAGTATATCCTGTTTCTATGACAAAGAAAACCTGACATTTAAAACTTGTAACATTAGAAGGGTGAGAAAGCAACTGAGAAGCCACCTGTGTGCCAACTAATTAAGTGAGCTGTACTTTTTATTTCTGGTACAAAACTCACAAAACAGCATTAGTCTCTCAAACGGATTCGACTTTGAGAATCTGTCAAAGACTCAAGATTTTGGTTTGTGTGTTTTCCTCACTGTTTATGTAAAAGCGTGTGGGAATAATGAAATGTAGTGTAATATTTATAAAGGCCCAAGTATGGCATGTAGTGTAATATTAATAAAGGCCCATGTATGGCGTGTAGTGTAATATTAATAAAAGGCCCAGGTATGGCGTGTAGTGTAATATTAATAAAAGGCCCAGGTATGGCGTGTAGTGTAATATTAATAAAAGGCCCAGGTATGGCGTGTAGTGTAATATTAATAAAGGCCCAGGTATGGCGTGTAGTGTAATATTAATAAAGGCCCAGGTATGGCGTGTAGTGTAATATTAATAAAAGGCCCAGGTATGGCGTGTAGTGTAATATTAATAAAAGGCCCAGGTATGGCGTGTAGTGTAATATTAATAAAGGCCCAGGTCGGCTCTTCTGGCACGTGGAGTCCGGCTCTTTCAGCAAAAACTCTCCTCTGGTTTCAACAATTTCCAGTCAATTTCCAGTCAAGTAACAAAGAACAAACATGATCCCCTGGACATCAGAGCCGGTATATTTCACAGTGCTTTAGAGAGGAAACTGAGCACTGGACCTCAATACATGCTTTAGAAAATGTAGAAGATCGTTTCTTATACTAATTTATGTTTATCGGCTGTCTTAGCCCTCCTTACAGAGCCGATGTGGTCTTGCTTACTGCTATACAAACTCTTTGAAATATCCTGACACAAAGTTCCCTGTTCAGTATTGAATGATTAGGCAGCTTTATGTTGGGCCGTGGGAAGAGTCTGCCTCGCATAAAGTAATTGTTTTTAGGCTGTCAAACTGTCCACATGAAAAGGGCTTAGGGATAGTAGGCTGTGGTCAGTTGATTTGTTGCTTTGCTAATTAATAACTACAGTTAAAATAAAATGCCTAATTCATAGGTTTTCCAATCTTCATTGGTTTTATAAATAGGAGACCCTCTGGGCCCAGCAAACAAGACTGCTTGATTAGAAACTGTTTCACAGCATAAATGTCCAGGTTACTCCTGAATACTGGTCTACACTTTCACCAAATTAAATCTAATTGTTACCTGGGCAGGAGGTCCAGACTGAAGTGCATCGTACAAAAGACACATTTGTGTTCTACATCCTATGTAATTAAAATCATACAAATGTTTAGGTAGCAAACAGGAAGTCTCGTACTGTGAATAAATGGCTCTACATTACAGAAATGTGACCGTTTCCTGTTGTAGACGTGATATCTATAGAAAGTTGTGATACACAGTACTGTAGAATACTGTTTTACACGTAGAACTGTAGAATGCTGTTTGTATCCAAATCTAATGTTTACCAGCAGAACACTGTTCCCTGCTGGTTATAGAGAAACGGAAGTACTGAACATGACCATTCAGATAACATCCCTACTTCCCCATACAGGTTATGGACCATTTATTCTTAAGTTTTAATACAGTATGTTTCTTCAAGAAATTCCCCAACCCTCTATCAAAGAATAAAAATTAAAACAATACAGGAAACACTATGGTAAATACTACAGTAAACACTACAGTAAATACTGTAGTATCACCACAGTAATTAAATAGAGGAATACTGCAGAATATGGCATAGCATAATGTAATATGTGTATAGAGGATTTACCTGGGTACAACCCCCTGCTGATCATTCCAGGAAGGATGATGAATATGAAGGGTAACATCTTAAGGTAGGACGCCAAGATGGACGCCCCTTTAGCATGGGAAAGACTCTTAGCTGACAGTGACCGCTGCACAATAACCTGATGCAGAAACACAAGTACATTATATTAGACTGAGTGTCTTCTGATGTCTCACATACATTAGTTATATTAGACTGAGTGTCTTCTGATGTCTCACATACATTAGTTATATTAGACTGAGTGTCTTCTGATGTCTCACACATACATTAGTTATATTAGACTGAGTGTCTTCTGATGTCTCACATACATTAGTTATATTAAACTGAGTGTCTTCTGATGTCTCACATACATTAGTTATATTAGACTGAGTGTCTTCTGATGTCTCACACATACATTAGTTATATTAGACTGAGTGTCTTCTGATGTCTCACACATACATTAGTTATATTAGACTGAGTGTCTTCTGATGTCTCACATACATTAGTTATATTAGACTGAGTGTCTTCTGATGTCTCACATACATTAGTTATATTAGACTGAGTGTCTTCTGATGTCTCACATACATTAGTTATATTAGACTGAGTGTCTTCTGATGTCTCACATACATTAGTTATATTAAACTGAGTGTCTTCTGATGTCTCACATACATTAGTTATATTAGACTGAGTGTCTTCTGATGTCTCACACATACATTAGTTATATTAGACTGAGTGTCTTCTGATGTCTCACACATACATTAGTTATATTAGACTGAGTGTCTTCTGATGTCTCACACATACATTAGTTATATTAGACTGAGTGTCTTCTGAAGTCTCACATACATTAATTATATTAGACTGAGTGTCATCTGATGTCTCACACACTCTCTTGCCTCTCAAGTTGTTTCAGAGCTCCGGGTCACCGGGTCAAATGTCGCCAGGTCGTGATGGACGCCAGAGAGGAAGGGCTAAAGTTGTCATCACCAAACCAGGAAGTTTTTATCGTCTGCCACGAGCATCGGGGACTGTGATTAGAGGACACCGCTACTGGCAGGGCCAGTCACTGCAGCCTTCTGAGACTCGCTCTAATCGGCCACTTCAACGCCGTGCCGATAGGCGGATGGGGCTCGTCCCATGTGATGCCTCCATACGACGAGCATCCCATTTGGCAGGAGGTGTGCCTTTCTCTAAACTAAGCAACACGCTACTGAGGGGGCTGGATGGAGCCTCACAGAAGAAAAGCTGGCTTGCCAACAAGAAGGCCAGCTAAGATTGGCTGAACTCTGGGCCAATGTGACTACAAGCAGGAAGTAGAACGATTATCTAAGTTTTGTAAAAATTTTCTGGACGTGTCCATCTAGTTATTCAGACTGGATCAAAGAATTTACTGTACATTATCTAAATGATTCTCAGAAATTTTCACTTAGGTGTGTACTCACTTTTGTTGCCAGCGGTTTAGACATTAATGGCTGTGTGTTGAGTTATTTTGAGGGGACAGCAAATGTACACTGTTATACAAGCTGTACACTCACTACTTCACATTGTTGCAAAGTGTCATTTCTTAAGTATTGTCACAAAGATATACTCAAATATTTACAGAATTGTGAGGGGTGTACTCACTTTTGTGAGATACTGTGTGTGTGTGTATATATATATACACACACACACACTTTGGTATACGTTAACCTGGTATATATATACAGCTCTGGAAAAAATTAAGAGACCACTGCACTTTTTTCTTTCCTTTCCAAAAAAGTTTTGAGTGAGGAACAGAAGGGTTCAAATTAAGAGACCATTGCAAACTGAACGCTTCTGTTCCTCACACAAAACTTTCCTTTTCAACTTTTTTGGAAAGGAAAGAAAAAGGTGCAGTGGTCTCTTAATTTTGGTCGCTGTATATTTTTGTTTTGCTTACATTTGATTGGCTTTCTTTATGTTAAAGGGTCAAAGTGTCATAAACTGGACATGTTTATTTTCCCTCCATTTTCTTCAGGCTTTAGTAGTCTGGTCATCTCAACTCCTATTGGCTAAAGAGACTCTGACTCTGAGTGGCTTAGCGCTCACCCTGATTAGTTACTGGGAATATGGGGTAGGTGTAACTTGTTTAAACGATGGCATACTTTGCCAATGGGGGACATGATGTTCTAAAAACTTTCGGAGAATGTTTGGAATAAACTGGATTAAGCATTGTTGTTGGTTGGTACATTTTCCATCATGACTGACCTACACAGGGGTCAGAGGTTACCTGGTCAGTGCACCAGTACCAGGTGGCCAGGATGGTGAGTCCTAAGGTCATGCCAGGCCAGGGCAAGTCACCAGTTACCGGGTGTCGGAACAAGTGCATGGCGTCTTCTCTGGGCAGGTGGCAGCTACTGTTGGGGATTATCTGCAGAACATGCAGCATAACATCATGAATCATAATAGGTGACGAGTTCATAGTAACTAGCCCAATGCTCCTTAAATCATTGGACTAGTTCATAGTAACTAGCCCAATGCTCGTTAAATCATTTGAATAGTTCATAGTAACTAGCCCAATGCTCGATAAATAACTTAAAGGATCCTACCCCCCCTTCAGGAAATCAAAAAACTGTCAAATTGAATATTCTCATTTCAAGCGGTCACTTGAACCAAAGATTGGCCTAAAGTTTGGGTTCAAAGAATCTGCACATGTTGAAATAGTTTGAATGTGAAAATAGGGCTCCAGAATATTGCATTGTATTTATTTACTGGGGAATCACTGAAAATTAATTGTAACGTTTAGAGATGTGACCAGCTGGGGTTTGTAACGTTTAGAGATGTGACCAGCTGGGGTTTGTAACGTTTAGAGACGTAACCAGCTGGGGTTTGCAATGTTTAGAGACGTGACCAGCTGGGTTTTGTAATGTTTAGAGACGTAACCAGCTGGGGTTTGTAATGATTAGAGACGTGACCAGCTGGGGTTTGTAACGTTTAGAGACGTGACCAGCTGGGGTTTGTAACGTTTAGAGAGATATGAACAGCTGGGGTTTGTAATGTTTAGAGATATGACCAGCTGGGTTTTGTAATGTTTAGAGACGTGACCAGCTGGGGTTTGTAATGATTAGAGACGTGACCAGCTGGGGTTTGTAACGTTTAGAGAGATATGACCAGCTGGGGTTTGTAACGTTTAGAGAGATATGAACAGCTGGGGTTTGTAATGTTTAGAGACGTGACCAGCTGGGGTTTGTAACGTTTAGAGAGATATGAACAGCTGGGGTTTGTAATGATTAGAGATATGAACAGCTGGGGTTTGTAACGTTTAGAGAGATATGAACAGCTGGGGTTTGTAATGATTAGAGATATGAACAGCTGGGGTTTGTAATGATTAGAGATATGAACAGCTGGGGTTTGTAGCTCAGAGATCTTCCTTTTATAAGACTTGTAGGGTCTTGTGTCATTAGAGTGATCAAAATGTAATGATGATGCAATCATTATGGATTGTTTGAATTTTAAAAACACATTGCTTTGGTGACCTCACAGTAGTACTGACAAAATTATGTTATTTTCACTTTGCCATTCCAAACACAAAAAACACTATTTCCTGCAGATGGGACCAGTTAGAAAATTCAGAAACAAACAGATGTGTAACTGACCAACCTTAGATGGTATGGCTGCCTGGTAAACTCTCTCCAGGTTATTGTACCCTCCAATCTTATTGAAAGCTGGAGGGAGTGAAAGGGGGAGGGAAAGAGGGGAGGGGGGAGAAATAGAGGGAGGGAGAGAGAGAAGGAGGGAAAGAGAGAGGGAGGTAAAGAGAGAGAGAAGGAGGGACAGAGAGAGAGAAGGAGGGAAAGAGAGAGAGGGGAAAAAGGGGGGGTGGAGAGGGAGGGAGAGAAGGAGGGAGGAAATTAAGTGGTTACTAAAAATAAACATCCCACATCCATTTAAAAAACGATTGTCTTTCACTAAGACTGATACAGTTAAGTGCAGAAATAATCAGATACTGACAAGTTTTATTTTGGCTGTTTACCTAAATATTTGTAAGTTAAATAATGAATAAAGTGCAGTCTCTCAGCTATAATTGGAGGGTTTCCAAATTGGATGAAGGGTTTATGAATTACAGCTCTTTTATATGTTGCCCCCTCTTTTTCAAGGGACAAAAAGTAATTGGACAATTGACTCAAAACTGTTTCATGGACAGGTTTGGGCTATTCCCCATTATTTCTTCTTCAATTAACCAGGTAAAAGGTCTGGAGTTGATTCCAGGGGTGGCATTCACATTTGGAAGATGATCCTTATTCTGCAAAAAAAAAAAAACATCCATCCGAGAGATAACAGGAACATTAGGAGAGGCCAAATAAAAAGTTTGGTTCATTCTGAGAAAAATATAACACACTGGTGAGCTGCAACACAAAAAGGACTGGACGTTCACAGAAGACAACAGTGGTGGATCCTTTCCATGGTAAAGAAAAACCCCTTCACAACATCCAGCCAAGTGAAGAACACTCTCCAGGAGGTAGGCATATGATTATCCAAGTCTACCATGAAAAGAAGACTTCACCAGAGAAAATACAGAGGGTTCACCACAAGGTGCAATCCATTCATAAGCCTCAAGAATAGAAAGGCCATTTTAGACTTTGCCAAAAAGCATTTTAAAAAGTCAGGCATGTTCTGGCACAGCATTTTTTGGACAGATGAAACTCAGATCAACCTGTACCAGAATGAAAGAAGAAAAAAGTATGGATAAGGCTTGGAATGGCTCATGATCCGAAGCATACCACATCACCTTTTAAACACAGTTGAGGCAGTGTGATGGCATGAGCATGCATGGCTTCAAATGGCACTGGGTCACTAGTGTTTATTGATGATAAGACAGAAGCAGCTGGATGAATTCTGAAGTGCGTAGGGATATATTATGTTCTCAGATTCAGCCACATTCAGTGAAGTTCAATGGATGACTCTTCACTTTACAGATGGACAATGAAGGCAAAGAAGTGGAATATTCTGCAATGGCAGTAAGGGGACTGTATAAAAAGGTTGCAATTCCTAAACATTTCATACAATATTTTTGTTCAACTCCTTGAATTAAAGTCTGCACTTCAATTGCATCTTGGTTATTTCATTTCAAATGCATTATGGTGGCATACATAGTTCAAAATTCTGAAAATGTTGTCAGTGTCCAAATATTTCCAGACCCAAGTGTATGCAGTTGACTTACCTGGCTAACTGAATATGCCTGGTTATGTCACTTTGCTAACTGAAGATGACTGGTTATCTCACCTGGTTAACTGAAGATGACTGGTTGTTTTATCGGTTTAACTAAAGATGCCTGGTTGTCTCACCTGACTAACTGAAGTTGACCTGAGGTACCGCAGTTGAATTGTGATGGTGAGTTGCCTGTTATGGTGTGTTACTTGTGAGTTACCTGTCATGGTGTGTTACCTGTGAGTTGCTTGTTATGGTGTGTTACTTGTGAGTTACCTGTCATGGTGTGTTACCTGTGAGTTACCTGTGGGTTACCTGTGAAGGTGTGTTACCTGTGAGTTACCTGTGATGGTGTGTTACCTGAGAGTTGCCTGTGATGGTGTGTTACCTGTGAGTTGCCTGTGATGGTGTGTTACCTGTGAGTTACCTGTGATGGTGTGTTACCTGAGAGTTTCCTGTAATGGTGTTACCTGTGAGTTTCCTGTAATGGTGTTACCTGTGAGTTGCCTGTAATGGTGTTACCTGTGAGTTTCCTGTAATGGTGTTACCTGTGAGTTTCCTGTAATGGTGTTACCTGTGAGTTTCCTGTAATGGTGTTACCTGTGAGTTTCCTGTAATGGTGTTACCTGTGAGTTTCCTGTAATGGTGTTACCTGTGAGTTTCCTGTAATGGTGTTACCTGTGATGGTGAGGATGATGGCACCGATCATCATGACAAAGGTCTGCAGGGTGTCTGTATAGATTACAGCTGCAAGGCCACCTGATTGGGAGAGTGAAGGGAGGGAGAGAGGGGGGAGAGAGGAGAGAAAGGGGAAGGAAAGAGAGGGAGGGACTTTTTTAATGTAATGGTTCCTTTTTTCTCTTTGACAATGTCAATATCTATTCCTCAAGCCAGTAAGTGACCAGGACTGATCCTGCTCATCTTCAGAAGCAAGCCAGCAGAGATGCAGTTTGGAATTAAGTCAGGGAGAAGGAGAAAGAAGATGGGGATGAGGGAGAGAGGAGGGAGAAAGAAGATGGGGATGAGGGAGAGAGGAGGGAGAAAGACGATGGGGATGAGGGAGAGAGGAGGGAGAAAGACGATGGGGATGAGGGAGAGAGGAGGGAGAAAGAAGATGGGGATGAGGGAGAGAGGAGGGAGAAAGACGATGGGGATGAGGGAGAGAGGAGGGAGAAAGACGATGGGGATGAGGGAGAGAGGAGGGAGAAAGACGATGGGGATGAGGGAGAGAGGAGGGAGAAAGACGATGGGGATGAGGGAGAGAGGAGGGAGATACAAGATGGGGATGAGGGAGAGAGGAGGGAGAAAGACGATGGGGATGAGGGAGAGAGGAGGGAGATACAAGATGGGGATGAGGGAGAGAGGAGGGAGAAAGACGATGGGGATGAGGGAGAGAGGAGGGAGATACATGATGGGGATGGGTGTGTACCTGCTATAGTGTAGAGGGCAGTGTGTGTGTGTGTGTGTGTGTGTACCTGCTATAGTGTAGAGGGCAGTGTGTGTGTGTGTGTGTGTACCTGCTATAGTGTAGAGGGCAGTGTGTGTGTGTGTGTGTGTACCTGCTATAGTGTAGAGGGCAGTGTGTGTGTGTGTGTGTGTGTGTACCTGCTATAGTGTAGAGGGCAGTGTGTGTGTGTGTGTGTACCTGCTATAGTGTAGAGGGCAGTGTGTGTGTGTGTGTGTGTGTGTGTGTGTGTGTGTACCTGCTATAGTGTAGAGGGCAGTGTGTGTGTGTGTGTGTGTGTGTGTGTGTGTACCTGCTATAGTGTAGAGGGCAGTGTGTGTGTGTGTGTGTGTGTACCTGCTATAGTGTAGAGGGCAGTGTGTGTGTGTGTGTGTGTGTACCTGCTATAGTGTAGAGGGCAGTGTGTGAGTGTGTGTGTGTGTGTACCTGCTATAGTGTAGAGGGCAGTGTGTGTGTGTGTGTGTACCTGCTATAGTGTAGAGGGCAGTGTGTGTGTGTGTGTGTGTGTGTACCTGCTATAGTGTAGAGGGCAGTGTGTGTGTGTGTGTACCTGCTATAGTGTAGAGGGCAGTGTGTGTGTGTGTGTGTGTGTGTGTGTGTGTGTGTGTGTGTGTGTACCTGCTATAGTGTAGAGGGCAGTGTGTGTGTGTGTGTGTGTGTGTGTGTGTGTGTGTGTGTGTACCTGCTATAGTGTAGAGGGCAGTGTGTGTTTGTTTTTGTGACTTGTCAGGACATTTTGTCCCCACAACTATACTAAAACCTGAACAAGGTGACTTGTGGGGACATTTTTCATGTCCCCACATTTCAAAAGTCATTTTCTGGCTCAGGGTTAAGTTTTAGGGTCAAACTTACAATTAACTTTAGACTTAGAATTGGGGTTTCTTTAAGGTCCAGGTGTTGTTGGTTAAGTTTAGGGTTAAGGTTAGCCATTATATATAGGTAAAGTTTAGCCATAAATGTTACTTTATTGAGGTTAAGGTTAGGGTTAGGGTTAGGTAAGGTTAGGGTTAGGGTTAGGGTTAAGGTTAAGGTTAGGGCAAGGGAGCATGGAATTTAGTTTTTCTGGTCCCCACATTTCACAAAAACAAACATGTGTGTGTGTACCTGCTATAGTGTAGAGGGCAGTGTGTGTGTGTGTGTGTGTGAGTGTGTGTGTGTGTACCTGCTATAGTGTAGAGGGCAGTGTGTGAGTGTGTGTGTGTGTGTACCTGCTATAGTCTAGAGGGCAGTGTGTGTGTGTGTGTGTGTGAGTGTGTGTGTGTGTACCTGCTATAGTGTAGAGGGCAGTGACCACCAGCATCAGGACAGTAGACAGGTAAAGGTTCCATCCAAGACACACCTGGACAAACAACGCCCCTGAATACAGGTCTGTCTGGAGGGGAGGGGCAAGATGTCAGGCCATTGGTTGTCATGGTAACTCCTGTTACACCAGAACAATGACATCTCGGTTTGTCTACCTGTGTGTCAGTCTGTCTGTCGATCTGTGTGTCTGTCTACCGGTCTGTCTGTCGGTGTGTCTGTCGGTCAGTCTGTCGGTCAGTCTGTCGGTCGGTCAGTCTGTGTGTCGGTCTGTGTGTCGGTCTGTGTGTCGGTGAGTCTGTGTGTCAGTCGGTCAGTCTGTGTGTCAGTCGGTCAGTCTGTGTGTCAGTCGGTCAGTCTGTGTGTCTGCCTGTCCGTCGGTCTGTGTGTCTGCCTGTCCGTCGGTCTGTGTGTCTGCCTGTCCATCAGTCTGTGTGTCTGCCTGTCCGTCGGTCTGTGCGTCGGTCTCTGTTTCTGTTGGTCGGTCTGTCTGTCGGTCTGTGTGCATCATCTTTTTGCAAGAGCAATGAAGTGCTATGTTAATGTTCTCCGATTTTGGCTGTTAAAAACATAATAAACTGTGTCTACGATAATAGTAGCCGATCCATATAATGTGATTAAGTAATCTAATATTGATATCTTTCTCACAACAGTAATAGACCTACCTGGTGTTTTATCTTTTTCAGATTGTTTAGAAGGTTAAGCAACTATTTGTCAGATAGCTGTAACATGGCACTGCCTTCAAGGTAACACATTATATGGAATTTATCACAATATTTGAAGCAGAAAGGTGTGTCGGGAAGCACCCTGCCAAAGGATGATGAGTTGCATTTGATACAGCCACCTCAACTCCATACAGGAAGGCCATGTAAATCTGCAATCATTGGTTATCATTGGCTGCTGATGACATTGACTTTAAACTAAGAGAGCAGTTGTATAATAACAGTTTATTTTTGCAATTGGTGTTTGGAAAATCCATCGCTGGTGGCCCTAATAATCACAGGTTACATTTGCGCGGGTAAAACGTGTTCACGATTGCAGACGGGCATTTGCGTGCCTGGGGTTTCCGCAGCGTTTTGACAATGTTGGTAGTTGAGGAGCAAGACATCAGACTACAGCACATTTTGTGAATGTGAGAAAAGCTACGGATATCTTAATGATTATATACAATAATGTCAACATCCTTTTCGAGAAATTGGCATTTATTTATCAGCAATGTTTGGAAGAAATAAAAACAGAAATAACAGAATAGGCTAACACATCCTTAGATTTGGGGTTTTTTTCAGATTAAGAGTCAGACTCTTAGATAAATTGGAATGACTGAATATCTGACAGACCTTTAGTGTGTAATGTAGAGATGTAGACCAATCATATTGAAATTGGAAGCAATGGTTTAGAAACCCTTTCCAAAGGCACTTTACATAACCCAAAAGGTATAATGCTAATTCTGGTTTTGGCCAAGTATATAAACTGTAACATTGACTGATCGTGCAAAAGGTATTTGTCTTCTAATGCCTCTTAATATCAAAATAATCAGATTATGTTACTGAGTTTGAGTAATCCAAAAGTTACATTACTGATTATAGATGTGGATAGGTAACTTGTATTATATTAATGGTCAAATCTTTAGATATTTGTGAGTAAATGCGGCCCATTCAATTAATTAAATTAGATTATTAAACTTTTTTACTTACTGCCATGATTTTAAGACAAAAATATTGCTAAATTAGAATAATATGTCCCTAGAATAGAACAAATAAAAAAATATATTTTCAAGAATCCTTAATCCCTTCTTCAGTTTTACCATTTTGAGAAACTATTTTGAGGAATAGCAAGTTTGCTGAAATTTCTTAAGTTAACAAAATAAAGTTAATAAGAAATGTCTTGAGAAGGACTGTGAATGCAGGCCTCAGTCATCCTGGAAGTCAAGACCAACACTAACCCTCACTGTGCCTCATTCAATGAGGAAGTCAAGACCAACCCTAACCCTCACTGTGCCTCATTCAATGAGGAAGTCAAGACCAACCCTAACCCTCACTGTGCCTCATTCAATGAGGAAGTCAAGACCAACCCTAACCCTCACTGTGCCTCATTCAATGAGGAAGTCAAGACCAACCCTAACCCTCACTGTGCCTCATTCAATGAGGAAGTCAAGACCAACCCTAACCCTCATTGTGCCTCATTCAATGAGGAAGTCAAGACCAACCCTAACCCTCACTGTGCCTCATTCAATGAGGAAGTCAAGACCAACCCTAACCCTCACTGTGCCTCATTCAATGAGGAAGTCAAGACCAACCCTAACCCTCATTGTGCCTCATTCAATGAGGAAGTCAAGACCAACCCTAACCCTCACTGTAACTCAGTCAATCAGGAAGTCAAGACCAACCCTCACTGTAACTCAGTCAATCAGGAAGTCAAGACCAACCCTAACTGTGCCTCTGTCAATTAAGAAGTCAAGACCATAATCGTTAAGCTCTGGAGGAAACTCTCCAGTCTTCTACCTTCATTGACCTCATAGGGACACAACTAATTATAATCCCAACCACTAAACTAACCTCCACCTGCCTCAAGGACTCTCCAGCGTGTGAGGAAGCCATATCACAAATATCCCAAACCCAGATGGGTCGCCTACACGGGACGATTAAACCATTATTACTGGTTGTATAGATGCCACATTGAAAGGTTATTCATTTTTACTGTTAAATTACTTTCCCAATATTAGGTCCTTAAAAATATTTTTTTTCTTCATGAATGTCCCAGTGTGTGTGTGTGTGTGTGTGTATTTGTCATATCTTACTGATATCTTGGTGAAGACAGACAGCATCAGAGACAGGACAGACAGATACGTTCTGATTCTCTCTCCTCCAAATCGCCGACCTAAATACTCAGGCATAGTGACAATCTGGAATAGAAGACAGACACTGAGATCCGCCCAGCAAAGGAATGTTGAAGGGAGGAGGAACAATCAGCACCTCATCACCTGATCAGCCAGCAGCAACCTGCCGGCAATATAAATGTTTGACTCACCCCTGAACAGACATACACAAGTGTGTGACTCACCCCTGAAGACACGTACACAGGGACAAAAACCCAGGCCAACGCCAGCAATACATAGGTGGCCTAATGAGGGAGGGGGAGACAGAGAGGTGTGGGCAGAGAGTGGGGGAGAGGAGTGGGTAGACAGTGGGGGAGAGGGGGGTGGGTAGACAGTGGGGGAGAGAGGAGTGGGTAGACAGTGGGGGAGAGGGGGGTGGGTAGACAGTGGGGGAGAGGGGGGTGGGTAGACAGTGGGGGAGAGGGGGGTGGGTAGTGGGGGAGAGGTAGACAGTGGGGGAGAGGGGGGTGGGTAGACAGTGGGGGAGAGGGGGGGTGAGAGAGATTATACTATTATACTACAAGTCCTTCAGTATATATATATATATAAGTCCGACAGTATATACAAACCAGATTCCAAAAAAGTTGGGACACTGTACATTTGTGAATAAAAACAGAATGCAATGATGTGGAAGTTTCAAATTTCAATATTTTATTCAGAATACAACATAGATGACATAACAAATGTTTAAACTGAGAAAATGTATCACTTTAAGGGAAAAATAAGTTGATTTTAAATTTCATGGTATCAACACATCTCAAAAAAGTTGGGACAAGGCCATGTTTACCACTGTGTGGCATCCCCTCTTCTTTTTATAACAGACTGCAAAAGTCTGGGGACTGAGGAGACAAGTTGCTCAAGTTTATGAATAGGAATGTTGTCCCACTCTTGTCTAATACAGGTTTCTAGTTGCTCAACTGTCTTAGGTCTTCCTTGTCGCACCTTCCTCTTTATGATGTGCCAAATGTTTTCTATGGGTGAAAGATCTGGACTGCAGGCTGGCCATTTCAGTACCCGGATCCTTCATCTATGCAGCCATGACATTGTAATTGATGCAGTATGTGGTCTGGCATTGTCATGTTGGAAAATGCAAGGTCTTCCCTGAAAGAGATGACGTCTGGATGGGAGCATATGTTGTTCTAGAACTCGGATATAACTGTCAGCATTGATGGTGCCTTTCCAGATGTGTAGGCTGCCCATGCCACACGCACTCATGCAACCCCATACCATCAGAGATGCAGGCTCCTGAACTGAGTGCTGATAACAACTTGGGTTGTCCTTGTCCTCTTTAGTCCGGATGACATGGCGTCCCAGTTTTCCAAAATGAACTTCAAATTTTGATTTGTCTGACCACATAACACTTTGCCACAGTCCATTTGAAATGATCCTTGGCCCAGAGAAAACACCTGCGCTTCTGGATCCTGTTTAGATACGGCTTATTTTTTGACCTATGGAGTTTTAGCCGGCAACGGCGAATGGCACGGTGGATTGTGTTCACCGACAATGTTTTCTGGAAGTATTCCTGAGCCCATGTTGTGATTTCCCTTACAGTATCATTCCTGTATGTGATGCAGTGCCGTCTGAGGGCCCGAAAATCACGGGCATCCAGTATGGTTTTCCGGCCTTGACCCTTACGCAGAGATTGTTCCAGATTCTCTGAATTATGATGGTATCCAATTAAAACTGTGACAGTAGTCTGTTACTTTCCTATTTAAACAGACACAGTAGTCCAATTCAATCCTATTTAAACACAGTAGTCCAATTCTATCCTATTTAAACACAGTAGTCCAATTCAATCCTATTTAAACACAGTAGTCCAATTCTATCCTATTTAAACACAGAAGTCCAATTCTATCCTATTTAAACACAGTAGTCCAATTCTATCCTATTTAAACACAGTAGTCCAATTCTATCCTATTTAAACACAGTAGTCCAATTTTATCCTATTTAAACACAGTAGTCTGTTACTTTCCTATTTAAACACAGTAGTCCAATTCAATCCTATTTAAACACAGTAGTCCAATTCTATCCTATTTAAACACAGTAGTCCAATTCTATCCTATTTAAACACAGTAGTCTGTTACTTTCCTATTTAAACACAGTAGTCCAATTCTATCCTATTTAAACACAGTAGTCTGTTACTTTCCTATTTAAACACAGTAGTCCAATTCTATCCTATTTAAACACAGTAGTCCAATTCTATCCTATTTAAACACAGTAGTCCAATGCCATTCCACTGCATACCTCAATTTGATTGTGATTGGTGGTGATGTCATAAAGGGTGAGATCACATTTTCAGAACAGTGCGTTTATGGAGTAGCTTGGCAATTTGGGGACCATGTAACCGGAGTGCACCTTTAACAATCAGGTGAAATACTGCCCCCTGCCTTCTCATACATGTACTAACACTTCTCATCAATAATGTGAAAGGTACTATAGTATATTATTAATAATCAGGTTGAATACTGCCCCCTGCCTTCTGATGAAGGTACTAACACTAAGAAATAACATGAGAGGTACTGTAGTATATTATTAATGATCAAGAATACGCAATCTGATGGTACTACCTATGTATTTTTTACAATTCAAAGTGTTATTGCAAATATTATAATTATTATTATTGCATACCATTATAGATTGTAATAACACCGTAACATGACATAGGACAACATTACAGTGGGGAAGAAACATACATGACATAGGACAACATGACAATGGGGACATGACATGTCATAGGACCACATTACAGTGGGGAAGACACATACATGACATAGGACAACATTTTAGGGAACCACCAGTGCCCTAATGCTCCCAGAATGCATCTTAAACAATATCTGTTTAAGTTCTGTTAAAATAGTAATTTTCTATTTGTGTTCTCAAATTAAACCTATAAAATGTGTGTGTTAGGGGTGGAGTTTACATACATTCCATTCAAAGCCAGCTACAGCGATGCCTCCAGCAGCTCCTGTTCCAGCCAGACCGATGAACAAACCAGAGCCTTCACTACTGGCAAACAGGGATGCTCCGATCTGCACACAAATGTATTCCCATTCAAAGTCTGATGTTCCCTAAGTGCTAACATTGACATGTAAACCAATAAGAACAATCCTAAAGTACATATCAGCCTTCTTGTTAAGTGGGGATATCCATTTATTTTGATAATTGTTCCAGTAATGCATTTTATACAAAGACACACACACAAACACAAATAGTCCAGATGGTTATTCCAGAAAAAAGGCTCAACAAATTCAGAGTTTGCAAAACATATCCTGCTGCTCGTTACCAGATGAGGGAGGCATGGCTGGTTCTCATTTTAATGATTAGTGAGGTGCAGATTGGTGGATCCAACTATTTTAAAAAGGTCCTCATAACGATAATAGAAAACATGATGGACATGATAATAAAACATGTGATGGACACGATAATAGAAAACGTGATGGACACGACAATAGAAAACATGATGGACATGATAATAGAAAACGTGATGGACACGACAATAGAAAACGTGATGGACACGATAATAGAAAACGTGATGGACACGATAATAGAAAACGTGATGGACACGATAATAGAAAACGTGATGGACACGATAATAGAAAACGTGATGGACATGATAATAGAACATGTGATGGACACGATAATAGAAATTGTGATGGACACGACAATAGAAAATATGATGGACACGACAATAGAAAACATGATGGACACGATAATAGAAAATGTGATGGACACGATAATAGAAAACGTGATAAATAGCATAGCTAATCTGCTATGAACTAAAACGTTATTGTTAATCAGTCATATGAGTATAGGCCTACATGACATATGAGTGTAGGCCTACATGACATATGAGTGTAGGCCTACATGACATATGAGTGTAGGCCTACATGACATATGAGTGTAGGCCTACATGACATATGAGTGTAGGCCTACATGACATATGAGTGTAGGCCTACATGACATATGAGTGTAGGCCTACATGACATATGAGTGTAGGCCTACATGACATATGAGTGTAGGCCTACATGACATATGAGTGTAGGCCTACATGATATTTAAATGATGACACGTCACTTTCTGCCAGTAAGCAGTTGTGTTACTGAATTATTACTGGGGAGAAATCACAAAGCAACACAAAGTATTGTAGTGAAAGCAAAACTGTATTGGTCACATTGGACATTTAAGAGTTGATTAACTACGCCAGATAAATTATCAACATTTTATCACATTCAATTAAAGTTAAAAACAGAGTTCAGACACAGAGTTTAGAGTTAGGGTCAGAGGTCAACTCACCGGCCACCAGGCCATGTCCCTTCCAGCCAGGAAGTATCCACTCAGAGTGTTTCTGCTGACCCTGCATGATGACTGACACACACACACACACACACAAACCCTGCTACACAAGACCATAGTATTTGATTGTATTTCATATTAACCAATGGAGATCAATATACAAATAAAAACAATCAAATCCTGTATGTATTAGGGTTATGAAAACAATCAAATCCTGTATGCCTTAATAGTCCTACAATAACAAATCTAGTGGTTTACTGACAGGTAACTGACATGCCTCAGCCTAGTGGTTAGATTAATGACAGGTAACTGACATGCCTCAGCCTAGTGGTTAGATTACTGACAGGTAACTGACATGCCTCAGCCTAGTGGTTAGATTACTGACAGGTAACTGACATGCCTCAGCCTAGTGGTTAGATTACTGACAGGATACACATTGATGTCCTAAGCTAGCATGGTGAAAAATGTGTTCTGTCCCTGACAGTTGTTGCTGTTATTTGGAATGTGTTCTCTGGCAGTACAAGCTGCAGATAATAATTGAAATCCATCATAAATTACAATTCTTGAATCATAGTCATGAACAGAATAGAGAATTAAAGTAGTAAACAGGATAAAGTAGTAAACAGGATACAGATTTAAACTAGAAAGCATGAAACAAAATGTAAGTAGTTGACAGGATACAGATTTAAGTAGTAACAGGATTAAAGTAGTAAACAAGATAAAGTAGTAAACAGGATTAAAGTAGTAAAAGTGAAATCAACATGACACTAAGGCTTTTAACAAGGCAACAAAAAACTGAATTTGTGGAAATGTAACTTGTAAATATCAACAGACAGACAAACATACAGACAGACAGACAGAAAGCTATGTAAACAGACATACTAGCAGATAAGCAGATAATACCAGTTTGTCTTACCCAGATGCCAACAGCTACATTTAGCAGGAAGTACGCAGCAATGACAATGATGTCAGAGACACTGAATGACTGAGAGAGTGCAAAGAACTGGGTGGTGGAGTTGGACGCCATGGAGAAGCGTTCAAACACAGAAACACACTTACTGACCGTTCACTAACAAACACAGTTACTGACCGTTCACTAACAAACACAGTTACTGACCGCTCACAAAGAAACACAGTTACTGACCGTTCACTAACAAACACAGTTACTGACCGTTCACTAACAAACACAGTTACTGACCGTTCACTAACAAACACAGTTACTGACCGTTCACTAACAAACACAGAAACACACTCAGCCCGCTCACAAAGAAACACACTTACTGATCATTTACTAACAAACACAGTTACTGACCGTTCACTAACAAACACAGAAACACACTCAGCCCGCTCACAAAGAAACACACTTACTGATCATTTACTAACAGAGACACTTACTGGTTTGACACAAACTAACTGCTCAACAGCAGGACATAAAAACACAAACAAACACACAGAAATTGACCATTTACTAACAAACACACAGTTGCTGAATGCTTACTAATATAATTACTGACCATTCACAAACAGTTACTGACCATTCACTAACAAACACAGTTACTGACCGTTCACTAACAAACACAGTTACTGACCGTTCACTAACAAACACAGAAACACACTCAGCCCGCTCACAAAGAAACACACTTACTGATCATTTACTAACAAACACAGTTACTGACCGTTCACTAACAAACACAGAAACACACTCAGCCCGCTCACAAAGAAACACACTTACTGATCATTTACTAACAGAGACACTTACTGGTTTGACACAAACTAACTGCTCAACAGCAGGACATAAAAACACAAACAAACACACAGAAATTGACCATTTACTAACAAACACACAGTTGCTGAATGCTTACTAATATAATTACTGACCATTCACAAACAGTTACTGACCATTCACTAACAAACACAGTTACTGACCGCTCATTTTACAAACACAGTTACTGACCGCTCCTTAACAAACACAGTTACTGATTGCTCACTAACACAGTTACAGACCGCACACTAACAAACACAGTTACTGATTGCTCACTAACACACAGTTACTGACCGCTCACAAACAAATACAGTTACTGACTGCTCACAAACAAACACAGTTACTGACCGTTCACTAACAAACACAGTTACTGACCGTTCACAAACAAACACAGTTACTGACCGTTCACTAACAAACACAGTTACTGACCGTTCACTAACAAACACAGTTACTGACCGTTCACTAACAAACACAGTTACTGACCGTTCACTAACAAACACAGTTACTGACCGTTCACTAACAAACACAGTTACTGACCGTTCACTATCAAACACAGTTACTGACCGTTCACTAACAAACACAGTTACTGACCGTTCACTAACAAACACAGTTACTGACCGTTCACTATCAAACACAGTTACTGACCGTTCACTATCAAACACAGTTACTCACCGTTCACTAACAAACAGTTACTCACCGTTCACTAACAAACACAGTTACTCACCGTTCACTAACAAACACAGTTACTGACCGTTCACTAACAAACACAGTTACTGACCGTTCACTAACAAACACAGTTACTGACCGTTCACTAACAAACACAGTTACTGACCGTTCACTAACAAACACTTACTGGTTTTTCACCTACGTACACACTAACCCCACCAACACATTTTAACCACACTGTAACACACACTTTCTGACCACACAGACACTTAAACCTAATACACACTAAAACACTGGAACATACATCACACAACTAAACTGAAACCTGACCACCGCTCATATACCAGACCAGACACTAGAGAAACTAAAGGAGGAGAAATGAAGAAGACCAAGACAGACTGACAGAGTTTGAGGGCAGCTCTGTGTGTGAATTGATGATTAAACAGCCTGCTAATGTGTTTGTTTAAGCAGACACGTACGCTACCTGCAGGCCGGGGATAATGGAGAGTGTGTGAGAGCGACACAAAGTGTGTGTGTGTGTGTGTTGGTCATACACTAAGCTCGTGAGTGCAGAATGGACACAGGTCAAACATCCGCAAAAAAACAAAGATCAGCAGAGACACACCAAGGTTTAATCATCTGTAACTACACACGTATAATCAGTCGCTTTCTAACAACTCCTGTCAGCGCACCTCCCTGTCAGGGTTCCTCCCTGTCAGCGCAACTCACTGTCAGAGCACCTCCCTGTCAGTGATCCTCCCGGTCAGCGCACCTCCCTGTCAGAGCACCTCCCTGTCAGTAATCCTCCCTGTCAGTGCAACTCCCTGTCAGAGCACCTCCCTGTCAGAGCACCTCCCTGTCAGTGATCCTCCCTGTCAGAGCACCTCCCTGTCAGCACAACTCCCTATCAATTTGATCAATCAGTCGCTTTCTAACAACTCCTGTCAGCGCACCTCCCTGTCAGAGAACCGCCCTGTCAGAGCACCTCCCTGTCAGAGAACACCGCCCTGTCGGAGAACACCGCCCTGACGGAGCACCGCCCTGTCGGAACACCGCCCTGTCGGAACACCGCCCTGTCGGAGCACCTCCTTGTCAGAGCACCTCCCTGCCTAAATCTGTTCTGAATGCAGGAGGACTCAGAGAGGATATATTACATATATTTTTGCCTTCTGTGAACATTATATCTGATGTACAACTATCTCAGCCTTCTGTGAACATTATATCTGATGTACAACTATCTCAGCCTTCTGTGAACATTATATCTGATGTACAACTATCTCAGCCTTCTGTGAACATTATATCTGATGTACAACTATCTCAGCCTTCTGTGAACATTATATCTGATGTACAACTATCTCAGCCTTCTGTGAACATTATATCTGATGTACAACTATCTCAGCCTTCTGTGAACATTATATCTGACGTACAACTATCTCAGCCTTCTGTGAACATTATATCTGACGTACAACTATCTCAGCCTTCTGTGAACATTATATCTGACGTACAACTATCTCAGCCTTCTGTGAACATTATATCTGACGTACAACTATCTCAGCCTTCTGTGAACATTATATCTGAAAATCATTCCAAATTACAACAATGCTGTTAATTTGAATGGACACCATGTGCATGTATGTGTTCAAATTTTACAGTATTATGCACACTATGTTAGTATTTACACTCACCTAAAGGATTATTAGGAACACCTGTTAAATTTCTTATTATTGCCATTATCTAATCAACCAATCACATGGCAGTTGCTTCAATGCATTTAGGGGTGTGGTCCTGGTCAAGACAATCTCCTGAACTCCAAACTGAATGTCAGAATGGGAAAGAAAGGTGATTTAAGCAATTTTGAGAGTGGCATGGTTGTTGGTGCCAGGCGGGCCGGTCTGAGTATTTCACAATCTGCTCAGTACCTGGGATTTTCACACACAACCATTTCTAGGGTTTACAAAGAATGGTGTGAAAAGGGAAAAACATCCAGTATGCGGCAGTCCTGTGGGCGAAAATGCCTTGTTGATGCTAGAGGTCAGAGGAGAATGGGCTGATTCAAGCTGATAGAAGAGCAACTTTGACTGAAATAACGTTACAACCGAGGTATGCAGCAAAGCATTTGTGAAGCCACAACACGCACAACCTTGAGGTGGATGGGCTACAACAGCAGAAGACCCCACCGGGTACCACTCATCTCCACTACAAATAGGAAAAAGAGGCTACAATTTGCACAAGCTCACCAAAATTGGACAGTTGAAGACGGGAAGAATGTTGCTGGGTCTGATGAGTCTCGATTTCTGTTGAGACATTCAGATGGTAAAGTCAGAATTTGGCGTAAACAGAATGAGAACATGGATCCATCATGCCTTGTTACCACTGTGCAGGCTGTTGGTGGTGGTGTAATGGTGTGGGGGATGTTTTCTTGGCACACTTAGTGCCAATTGGGCATCGTTTAAATGCCACGGCCTACCTGAGCATTGTTTCTGACAATGTCCATCCCTTTATGACCAGCATGTACCCATCCTCTGATGGCTACTTCCAGCAGGATAATGCACCATGTCACAAAGCTCGAATCATTTCAAATTGGTTTCTTGAACATGACAGTGAGTTCACTGTACCGAAATGGCCCCCACAGTCACCAGATCTCAACCCAGTAGAGCATCTTTGGGATGTGGTGGAACGGGAGCTTCGTGCCCTGGATGTGCATCCCACAAATCTCCATCAACTGCAAGATGCTATCCTATCAATATGGGCCAACATTTCTAAAGAATGCTTTCAGCACCTTGTTGAATCAATGCCACGTAAAATTAAGGCAGTTCTGAAGGCGAAAGGGGGTCAAACACAGTATTAGTATGGTGTTCCTAATAATCCTTTAGGTGAGTGTATACTGTATTTGATAGTATAAGAAACTGTAAGGACTGGTTTGAGTTTTATACTATTCTTTGTGGGGACTTTTTAGTTCACAAAGACAGAATGTTGTATGCTTAGGACTAAGTTTAGGTTTAGTGAATTATGCTTAAACATTTTCACTTCAAATGTAATTCTGTGTGTGCGTGTGTGTGTAAAGTGCTGTGGTCATCATCCACTATTCAGTGTTTGCCAGGGAAACAGATGGTGGACTCCGACATCACTCTCTCACACACACAGCAAAGTAACATACAGCACACAAGGCATGAGAGACCATCAACAACCCTAAACCGCTCAAAAAGCTTAGGTTATGTAAAAACAATTCACAGAGGATTGAGACAATGCCCTCAAGGCCAGGATTTGACCAATACCCTCAGGGGCAGGTGAAAACCCATGGTCTAATATATGTTGATAACAATTATTTATAACAGTGGTGGAAACAGTG
Organism: Esox lucius; assembly: GCF_011004845.1. Lineage (NCBI taxonomy): Eukaryota > Metazoa > Chordata > Actinopteri > Esociformes > Esocidae > Esox > Esox lucius. The sequence continues at coordinate 210,438 of NC_047577.1, forward strand.
AGACAGGTGGAAAACAGTGAGACAGGTGTGTGCTTGTTCAGACACTGTCCCTCCATTTGCAATATCCTGTGCTGCCCATACACAGCTCTCCACGCTGCCCATACACAGCTCTCCACGCTGCCCATACACAGCTCTCCACGCTGCCCATACACAGCTCTCCACGCTGTGGACACTGTTAGGAAGCTGCTATGGTGCAGTGATCACACAACATTTCCTCTACAGGGAGCCAGGTTTTTCTGTGCTTTCCCTTCTCAATGACCAGGCTGAGTTCACTGAGCCTGCACTGTGTCAAGTGTGATGGCAATTCCATCGATCAGAACTCTTTAATGAGGAAGTACAGAGACGAAATTCTCTTGGCACAATTTAACAGTTTTATTAATTATTTGCAAATAAGAGACGCGACAAACGCTTACAAACATAATAGTCCGAGGAGTCTCTAACTTAATACAGGTCAGTCAACAGTATTTATTACAGTTAAAAGGGGTGTGGTAAGTTGTTGCCCATCTTTCCTGTGTCATAAAACACATTCCCTTTGTTTTATTACAACCTAAGCTTCACACAAAGGAAACTGTCCTTCCCCCCATAGGTAACTTCTTCAATTCTAAGAGTTCCAACCGAACCCGGACAGACAATAGATGGCCTGATGAGTCATACAGATGCGCAGATTAATGAGTACCCTTATAACCAGCTGATACCAGTCAATGATGCCCCCTAGGCAAATACCTGATCCCCCACATTCCTTTTCTAATTTGAACAAGGGGCTCTCAGTCCAGTGAGAATACATTGGTTAGACAAATGAGGCCTCCGTGTGTTAGTAGAACAGATTTGTAAGCCCCGGGCCAGTTGAATAAAGGGACTCTCTTTTTACTCAACTCTTCGTATTGCAGGACTTATAATGATATGAGTGGGGTTCACTGTATTTTAGGCATTTCCAAAACATAATTCCTATTTTTAGATTTTTTAATATGAATAGATATTGGCCTAGTTCTGCCCTGCATGTATTATTTGTAGTTTTCCTCTTGACATGTAGGAGAATCTTACAAAACTGCATGCAAGGTTTCAATGGGGTTTGTCCCAATTAGTCAAATCTTGTTTCATAAGTGGACCCCACACCTCACTGCCATAGAGGCCAATTGGTTTGATTATGAATTATTATTTGCCAAATTCTAATAGGTATTCAATCTTTTTTTTTTTTATGGTCCAGGGCTGACAGAACTGCTCTAGCAGGTCCAGAGCACAGGTTTGACAATACTGCTCTAGCAGGTCCAGGGCTGACAGTACTGCTCTAGCAGGTCCAGTTTCCAGGTCTGACAGTATGGCTTTAGCAGGTCCAGGTCTGACAGCATTGCTCTAGCAGGTCCAAGGCCCAGGTCTGACAGAACACCTCTAGCAGGTCCAGGTCTGACAGAACAGCTCTAGCAGGTCCAGGTCTGACAGTACAGCTCTAGCAGGTCCAGGTCTGACAGTACAGCTCTAGCAGGTCCAAGGCCCAGGTCTGACAGAACAGCTCTAGCAGGTCCAGGTCTGACAGTACAGCTCTAGCAGGTCCAGGTCTGAGAGTACTGCTCTAGCAGGTCCAGGTCTGACAGAACAGCTCTAGCAGGTCCAGGTCTGACAGTACAGCTCTAGCAGGTCCAGGTCTGACAGTACAGCTCTAGCAGGTCCAGGTCTGACAGAACAGCTCTAGCAGGTCCAGGTCTGACAGTACAGCTCTAGCAGGTCCAAGGCCCAGGTCTGACAGTACAGCTCTAGCAGGTCCAGGTCTGACAGAACAGCTCTAGCAGGTCCAGGTCTGACAGCATTGCTCTAGCAGGTCCAGGTCTGACAGTACTGCTCTAGCAGGTCCAGGTCTGACAGTACTGCTCTAGCAGGTCCAGGTCTGACAGAACAGCTCTAGCAGGTCCAGGTCTGACAGTACAGCTCTAGCAGGTCCAGGTCTGACAGCATTGCTCTAGCAGGTCCAGGTCTGACAGTACTGCTCTAGCAGGTCCAGGTCTGACAGAACAGCTCTAGCAGGTCCAGGTCTGACAGTACAGCTCTAGCAGGTCCAGGTCTGACAGTACTGCTCTAGCAGGTCCAGGGCCCAGGTCTGAGAGTACTGCTCTAGCAGGTCCAGGTCTGAGAGTACTGCTCTAGCAGGTCCAGGTCTGAGAGTACTGCTCTAGCAGGTCCAGGTCTGAAAGTACTGCTCTACCAGGTCCAGGTATGAAAGTACTGCTCTAGCAGGTCCAGGCTCTGCTGCAGGCCATGGGCTGTGGGTGACAGCAGGCACAGTTAATCTGCAAATGGCAGCAATTTAACATCTGAATTGTGGAGATTAACACCAGGGGCTGAGGGTTTTTCTAAAATGATGTAGATGTTGAATAGAAAAGGGCTGAGATTGCATCCCTGGTGAAGACCTCGTCTCTTGTAAAAGTATTTGGTTTGTTTTTTGCCTATTTTGATGCTACACATGGTGCCAGTATACATGTGATTAGGTCATATGTTTCACAACCTTAAACAAACGGCAAAACTCTCTCTTTTGGCATGAAATAAACATGTAGGATCTATCAAGATGAATTAATATGTAAAGCCTATTGAACACTGGCCACTGATACCAGCAGATCACTCTGAAAGGGTTAATATTCACTAAACACCAAACATCTGAACTTTCTAACCATCTCACCTCAACAACAAATTGGAACAACAGCTGTTATGCTGTAAAGGAGACCTTATGTTCGGGTGGTTTATTGAAATTTGGTTTGCTGAGATTGTGCATTTATTTACAGAACATGATAAAATAACACAATACTGAAACTTTGTATTTTCATACAATGCAAAAGTATATAATGTAACTTTTCTGTAATTTAGACATAGGCTAAAAGGATAAATGATTTTGACAATCTGCAATTCAACATTTACCAATGATTTTGCAATGTCCTATTTCCAGGATAATCCTTTTACTACAGATACATTTAAATTCTTCATGTTAGTAATAGGACATTATTTAATTTTCCATGTTGTTGAAACGGTTTAGTATCAAGCCTACTCGATACACTAACATTGTAGGATTACAATCCCATTTCACTCATAGCAACACATTTTATTTTACCTCAGTAGCATGTTAATTGCTATACTACATTGAATCTCCCGACTGTAGCGTGTTAATCGCTAACCTGTAGACATTTTGCAGGTCCTGTCAGTCGTCAGCCCCTATGTTGTGGAACAGAAAGGACATGGACTCTCGACAGTGGATCCTCCTTACAGCTTCACACAGAATCAAAGTCACGTCAACCGTCTTTATCTTAGAACACTGACGCTTCTGGGACCAATGAGGAATCGTGTTGGTTACGATCACCTGGAGACATGAAGGAAGGAGACTGAGTGAACAGAGCATTTCAAAGCTACAGGAGGCTCAGGGCAGCTGCCAATGGCAACATTAAATTGTTGTGATCTATGGTCCACCAATCATCCTGACACACTGACAAGCTCATTTCTAGTCAATGGCTCATCACCTATTATTATTATTATTGACTTCAACCTCTGGTTAGGGTGTATTTGGTGAAGGGGTGTCGGGTGTATTTGGTGAAGGGGTGTATTTGGTGAAGGGGTGTCGGGTGTATTTGGTGAAGGGGTGTCGGGTGTATTTGGTGAAGGGGTGTCGGGTGTATTTGGTGAAGGGGTGACTGGTGTATTTGGTGAAGGGGTGTCGGGTGTATTTGGTGAAGGGGTGTCGGGTGTATTTGGTGAAGGGGTGTCGGGTGTATTTGGTGAAGGGGTGTCGGGTGTATTTGGTGAAGGGGTGTCGGGTGTATTTGGTGAAGGGGTGTCGGGTGTATTTGGTGAAGGGGTGTCGGGTGTATTTGGTGAAGGGGTGACTGGTGTATTTGGTGAAGGGGTGTCGGGTGTATTTGGTGAAGGGGTGTCGGGTGTATTTGGTGAAGGGGTGTCGGGTGTATTTGGTGAAGGGGTGTCGGGTGTATTTGGTGAAGGGGTGACTGGTGTATTTGGTGAAGGGGGGTCGGGTGTATTTGATGAAGGGGTGTCGGGTGTATTTGGTGAAAGGATGACGGGTGTATTTGGTGAAGGGGTGTCGGGTGTATTTGGTGAAGGGGTGTCGGGTGTATTTGGTGAAGGGGTGTCGGGTGTATTTGGTGAAGGGGTGTCGGGTGTATTTGGTGAAGGGGTGTCTAGTGTATTTGGTGAAGGGGTAATTGAGTAGCCATCTTAAAATGCTTGAACTTACTTTAAATCACTGTCTTCTAAAAAAACCTCAATTGCTTCTTGATTAATGATGAAAAATCACATTCCTGCAAAAAACTATGACAGACGCCTCCCACCTGACTGATAGCTGAGTCCTGGAGGATTCTGGGAGCATCTGCTGACAGGATGGCGTGTGTTGCCATGGCAATTATAGGGCCCGCTCCTCTCTCCCTTAGCATCTCTGCTGCGGCAACAAAACCTACTGCATCATCGATGATGTCATCCTTTGGGAGAACATACAGTCCCTTAAGTACAGAGATCAGACGGCTAATGTGACATCATCCTTCACATATATACTAGCATGACATACAGGACAATCTGACAACCTTTAGTACTGACACCTCAGACCTCCCGAACCCCTGACCTTTGACCCCTGCTCCACTCACCACGATGATGGCTATACGTCCTTCTACGTCTCCGACGACTGAGATGGGAGGCTTCTCCTTAGGGATACACACTGAAACACACAATGAAACACACTGAAACACATAACGAAACAACACACTGGAACACACAACGAAACAACACACAATGAAGCACCTAATGAAACAGTACAATGGAAACAACACAACGAAACAACAAAACAAAACAACAATAATACAACACACTGAAACACACAACGAAACAACACACTGAAACACACAACGAAACAACACACTGAAACACACACTGATACACACAACAAAACAACACACTGGAACACACAACGAAACAACACAATGAATCAACACACAAACACACAATGAAACACATAATGAAACAGTACAATGGAAACAACACAACGAAACAACACACTGAAACACACAACGAAACACACTGGAACAACACACTGATACACACAACGAAACAACACATTGAATAAACATAATGAAACAACACAACGAAACACACTGAAACAACACACTGATACACACAACGAAACAACACAATGAAACAACACACAAACACACAATGAAACATTAAAACAGTACAATGGAAACAACACAACGAAACAACAATAATACAACACACTGAAACACACAATGAAACACACTGATACACGCAACGAAACAACACATTGAATAAACACAATGAAACAACACATTGAATAAACACAATGAAACAACACACAAACACACAATGGAAACAACACAATGGAAACAACACAACGAAAACAACAATAATACAACACACTGAAACACACAAAGAAACAACACACTGAAACACACAACGAAACACAACGAAAAACACAACGAAACATACAACGAAACAACACACTGTTACTGAAACACACGAAACAAAACACTGAAACAAAACGAAACAACACACTGAAACAAAACGAAACAACACACTGAAACAAAACATGTGTGTGTCTGTGTGTGTATCTTACATGGTATTTGAGGTATAGCTCCTGCATTACGGACTGTGTGTGTGTGTGTCTTACATGGTATTTGAGGTATAGCTCCTGCATTACGGACTGTGTGTGTGTGTGTGTGTGTCTTACATGGTATTTGAGGTATAGCTCCAGCATTACGGACTGTGTGTGTGTGTCTTACATGGTATTTGAGGTATAGCTCCAGCATTACGGACTGTGTGTGTGTGTGTGTGTGTGTGTGTCTTACATGGTATTTGAGGTATAGCTCCAGCATTACGGACTGTGTGTGTGTGTCTTACATGGTATTTGAGGTATAGCTCCAGCATTACGGACTGTGTGTGTGTGTCTTACATGGTATTTGAGGTATAGCTCCAGCATTACGGACTGTGTGTGTGTGTGTGTGTCTTACATGGTATTTGAGGTATAGCTCCAGCATTACGGACTGTGTGTGTGTGTGTGTCTTACATGGTATTTGAGGTATAGCTCCTGCATTACGGACTGTGTGTGTGTGTGTGTATATCTTACATGGTATTTGAGGTATAGCTCCAGCATTACGGACTGTGTGTGTGTGTCTTACATGGTATTTGAGGTATAGCTCCAGCATTACGGACTGTGTGTGTGTGTGTCTTACATGGTATTTGAGGTATAGCTCCAGCATTACGGACTGCCGGAGGGGAGTGGCGACCGTCCAGCAGGTCTGTTTCTGAATCTCCATGAATCACTGCGATGCACAAACGTAACCTCTCCGCTAAGGACTGGGCCCTACACACACAAAACACTTAGAGCCCAGAAAGGAAATGGACAAAGTAAGGATTTCTAATATCTCCTTGTAGCTTCAGGGACAGATACCACCTATGTTGTTCCTATGTAGGTTCTTTATGTAGCCAGGGGTATAAACAACAACTATGTAGCTCATACATACGCTCTATATAGCTAGAGGGCAGAGACAACATCTTTGTAACTTGGGATAAAAGCAACACTTTTGTAATTCCTATCTAGGGTGGTTATGTAGCTACAGGTATGGACAATACCCATGTAACTCCTATGTAGGGTCTTTATGTACAGTGGACATATAAAGTCTACACACCCCCGTTAAAATGCCAGGTTCTTGTGATTCAAAGAATGTGACAAAGATAAATCATGTCAGAACTTTTAACGTGAACAATTCAATTGAAAAACAAACAGAAATCTTTGAGAAAAAATAAAATAAAAGTCTCACAATAACCTGGTTGCACAAGTGTGCACACCCTTAAACTAATAATTTGTTGAAGCACCTTTTGATTTTATTCTTATTTATTTATTCTCCTTCCCCCTGTGCTCGCAACCTTGGGGTCATCCTTGACTCCACCCTCTGTTTCGAGCAACACATTAAACATACTGTCAAATCATCTTTCTTTCATCTTCGTAACATTGCAAAACTCAAATCCTCCCTCCCCCCACCTGCAGCTGAAACTCTGATTCATGCATTCATCTCCTCCCGTCTTGACTATTGTAACTCCCTCTTGTCCGGCATCAACTCCTCATACCTCCATAAGCTCCAAATGGTTCAAAACTCTGCTGCGAGGCTTCTTACTCATTCAAAGTCCTGGCAGCACATCACCCCCATCCTCTGTGAGCTTCACTGGCTCCCTGTCAAACAGCGCATTGAATACAAAATACTCCTCCTGACTTACAAAGCCCTCTACAAACTTGCTCCCCCCTACCTCTCGGACCTTCTTCAACACTATCAACCTTCACACTCACTCCGCTCTTGTACAGCAGGCCACCTCATCATCCCCAGATCCAAGCTACGGAGCTTTGGTGACAGGGCATTCTCCAGGGTTGCTCCCCGGCTCTGGAACTCACTGCCACAATCCATCCTTGACTCTGACTCTCTTAACACCTTCCGCCTCCGCCTTAAGCCATTTCTGTTTAAACAAGCCTTCCCATAGCCCCTTTGTTGTTGTATATTTTATTTCTCAGTGTTCTTTGTTTTGCTTGTTTTTGTAAAGCGTCTTTGGGTCATTGAAAAGCGCTATATAAATCCCATGTATTATTATTATTATTTATTACAGCACTCATTTTGGGTAGGAGTCAATTAGCATGGCACATCTTGATGTGGCAATATTGGCCCACTCTTCTTTGCAAAAGCGCTCCAAATCTGTCAGATTGCGAGGACATCTCCTGTGCACAGCCCTCTTCAGATCAACCCACAGATGTTCAATTGGATTCAGGTCTGGGCTCTGGCTGGGCCATTCCAAAACGTTAATCTTCTTCTGGTGAAGCCATGCATTTGTGGATTTGGATGTGTGCTTTGGGTCGTTCTCGTGCTGAAAGGTGAACCTCCTCTTCATCTTCAGCTTTCTAACGGACACCTGAAGGTTTTGTGCCAAAATTGCCTGGTATTTGGAACTGTTCATAATTCCCTCCACCCTGACTAAGGCCCTGGTTCCAGCTGAAGAAAAACAGCCCATAAGCATGATGCTGCCACCACCATGCTTCACTGTGGGTATGGTGTTCTTTGGGTGATGTGCAGTGTTGGCTTTGCACCAAACATACCTTTTGGAATTATGGCCAAAAAGTTAAACCTTGGGTTCATCAGACCATAACACATTTTCCCACATGCTTTCGGGGGACTTGTTTTTGTAAACTTCAGCCAGACTTGGATGTTTCTCTTTGTAAGAAAAGGCTTCGGTCTTGGCCCCCTACCCCTTAGCCCATTCAGATGAAGAATATGGGACATTGTTGTCACATGTAGCACACAGCCAGTACTTGCCAGAAATTCCTGCACTTCCTTTAATGTTGCTGTAGGCCTCTTGGAAACCTCCCTGACCAATTTTCTTTTAGTCTTTTCATTAATTTTGGAGGGAAGTCCAGTTCTTGGTAATGTCTCTGTTGTGCCATATTTTCTCCACTTGATGATGACTGTCTTTACTGTGTTCCATGGTATATCTAATGCTTTGGAAACTATTTTGTACCCTTCTCCTGATTGACATCTTTCAACAATGAGATCCCTCTGATGCTTTGGAAGCTCTCTGCTGACCCTGGCTTTTGCTCTGAGATGCAACTAAGAAAATGTCAGGAAAATCCTACAAGAACAGCTGAACTTTATTTGTGATTAATCCGTCACTTTAAATGATGGCAGGTGTGTAATGACTTCTATTTAACATGAGTTTAAATGTGATTGGTTAATTCTGAACACAGCCATATCCCCAGTTATAAGAGGGTGTGCACACTTATTCAACCATATTATTCTAATGTTTTAATTTTTCCCCCTCTAAGATTTCAGTTTGTTTTTAAATTGAATTGTTCACATTATAAGTCACATTAAATTGGAAAAATGATTTATCTTTGTCTCATTCTTTTACATCACAAAAACCTGGCATTGTAACAGGGGTGTGTAGCCTTTTTATATCCACTGTAGCTAGGGGTACAGACAACACCTCCACACTACGCGGTTCCCTTCACCTATGACAGCCTAAACAGAGAAATATCTCACCAGCCACTTCGAATTACACTCAGTGGCCAGTTAATTCAGTACAACCATTCAGTATCATCACGGAGCACTTGGTGCATAGACTGTATAGTATCAACGCAGGGACACGCTCTGTTATCCATGGCTGTTAACTGACAGAAGTGGAAAAAGATGTGAATGTCTTCTATAATACCGTCTGTGACAAGAACCAATGAGTTGTTCGTTTGGAGATACCGTTCTGCACACCCGTCTTACTGCACTGTTATTTTCCGGTTTGTGGCCTGCCTGTTAGCTTGCACGATTCTTGCCATTCTTCTTTTACCTCTCATCAGCTACTTGAACATCTATCAAGCACTAATGATGATAAGGAGTTTTAAGTCACTCGGGTCACTACTTGTTTTTTCACTGGTATACCTACTAAACCAAAAGTTTTCCCTAGCTTAAAATTAGGCAAAGGTGGTACCCCAACGCCTGCAACCCCACGCTCCACCGGACATCCCTCTGTGATATCTGGCTACACACTAGAAAAAAAGACAACTATTACAGGGTTAAATCTGCCCTGTTGTCCATGTCCACTTGAGCAGCTAATGCACACTAAAATGTCCTCCCTAACAGCAACCAAAATACAAGGAATATATTTATTCTTTGCATATTAACGTTACATTTTTTATCTTTTACATATGTAGGTTTTAACCTGCACTCTTTTTGGTTCTCCTCTGCCTGTTGATGACTAGACATTTTATTGGATTTAGGAGCATCCAGCCTATAGTTCTTGCTTGGCTGTTTTAAGCCCCCCATGGTCCAACACTAATGATGGCCCGCTGGCCCGAGGCCGGTAAGACCTAACGTCAGGCCCCATATAAGCCAGTGATCAATATCCTAATTTAAATTCAGTGTCGTATTAAAACATTTGCTTGTCATCTTTGTCACTCTTCCCGCTTCAATGTTCATTTGTTCTCGCATTAAAATGTGTGTGACGATTCTTCTCCCCCCTCGGTGTAGTACAGTACCGGTGTCGTCTTTTTGACCAATAACATTCGATGGCTCGTCTGTTTTGACCAGTCATAGTTCATAGTGCATTCTAGAGCAGGACCCAAACATTGCATCGTACGAGGCAAAGCAAATGCGATCATTTTTGTCTTTGTGGAAAGAACAGGTTTCCATGGGTCGAAATCAATAACGGCAAGAAAAACTTTCCGCCATACCTGACGTACATTCAAAAGCGGACAAGGCAGGGTCATTTAAAAGTGAACGAACACCTACCGAAAAAAAATTCTGTTCAGTCCCTGCTGCTTGTGGGGTGTATTGCAGCCATACGGACTTGGCATGTCGACAGTAAGTGTCATGTTAACCACGCCTGCTTAATCGCTAACTTGCAGTCACACACAAGAAAACCAACTAGCTTTTATACACCGATCAGCCATAACATTATGACCACTGACAGGTGAAGTGAATAACACTGATACACCCATCAGCCATAACATTATGACCACTGACAGGTGAAGTGAATAACACTGATACACCCATCAGCCATAACATTATGACCACTGACAGGTGAAGTGAATAACACTGATACACACATCAGCCATAACATTATGACCACTGACAGGTGAAGTGAATAACACTGATACACCCATCAGCCATAACATTATGACCACTGACAGGTGAAGTGAATAACACTGATACACCCATCAGCCATACCATTATGACCACTGACAGGTGAAGTGAATAACACTGATACACCCATCAGCCATAACATTATGACCACTGACAGGTGAAGTGAATAACACTGATACACCCATCAGCCATAACATTATGACCACTGACAGGTGGAGTGAATAACACTGACAATAGGTATACCTATTACACTGACTGAACACGGTGGTATACGTACTAAACTGACTGAACACGGTGGTATACGCACTAAACTGACTGAACACGGTGGTATACGTACTAACCTGACTGAACAGGGTGGTATACGTACTAAACTGACTGAACACGGTGGTATACGTACTAAACTGACTGAACACGGTGGTATACGTACTAATCTGACTGAACACGGTGGTATACGTACTAATCTGACTGAACACGGTGGTATACGTACTAATCTGACTGAACACGGTGGTATACGTACTAAACTGACTGAACACGGTGGTATACGTACTAAACTGACTGAACACGGTGGTATACGTACTAAACTGACTGAACACGGTGGTATACGTACTAAACTGACTGAACACGGTGGTATATGTACTAAATATCTGTGTGACATGAGAAGTCTTGAGGCTAGAGGGTTCACAGGTAAGGTTTAGGGGTCAGGTCTAAGGGTTACATGTTCATGGGTTAGATTTAGGTTTAGGGGTCAGGTCTAAGGGTTAGAAGGTTCATGGGTAAGGTTTTGGGGTCAGGTTTAAGGGTTAGAGGGTTGCATACCTCTTGGCTGAAGCAGGTGATTTGGCCACGATGACGGCATTTCTGTAGTCTGGAATCTACAAAAACATAAAAGGGGTTATGGGTAAGAGAGTCCTACCGCCTGTACATATGGAGATGGTCACATGTAATCAAATAAATTCAAATAATCAACAATTGACTGAAAGTGGTTATACAAGTATTAGTCTTACCTCCTCTTTTTTGACCTAGGGTTTACAAGTAATGTAATCTTACCTCCTTAATGTAATGTGGGTAATGCAGTAGAAAGTGGTTATGGATAATGTAGTTTTACCTACACTGTATATGCTGCAGTTGGAAGGGGTTATGGATAATATAGTTTTACCTCCTCCTGTATGTACTGCAGTAGAAATGGGGAAGCTCTCAGGTTGTCGACTGGGATGTTGAAGAAACCCTGAATCTCCTTCTGATGAAGGTCCATAGTGATGAGGTGGGTTAATCCTAACCAAACACACACATGGCATGTAGACTAACTTGAACTGATTTACAACACAAATGAAATACACACACTCCACGCTGAGTTATACGTGTATCAGTGTGTAGCTCTCTGTATGCTGGGAGGAATTAACTGACATAAACAAATAAAAGGGATCCTGCTGTGCTCACATTCCCCAAAAGAAAATATTTTCCCACAATGCAATATTTTCCCTATACAATGTAGAGCAAAGATGCCACATTACAACACCAGTAGCATTAACACCAGTAGCATAAGCATTAACACCAGTAGCATTAACACCCGTAGCATTAACACCAGTAGCATTAACACCAGTAGCATAAGCATTAACACCAGTAGCATTAACACCAGTAGCATAAGCATTAACACCAGCAGCATTAACACCAGCAGCATTAACACCAGCAGCATTAACACCAGCAGCATTAACACCAGCAGCATTAACACCAGCAGCATTAACACCAGTAGCATAAGCATTAACACCAGCAGCATTAACACCAGTAGCATAAGCATTAACACCAGTAGCATTAACACCAGTAGCATATGCATTAACACCAGTAGCATTAACACCAGTAGCATTAAAAAGTGTAGTAGAAAATGCGTTGGAAACATCCCCAACATTACATTTTTATTTGACACAGAAAAGTATGTTTTTCCTGCTGTTATTTATCACTGCTTGGTGAAACCACCGACTCCACTGGGTCAGGGGTAGTCTCCTTTAACCCAGGTGCCCACACATTACAATGTGGTGCGTGTGTGTGTCTGTGGGCGTGTCTGTGTCTCACCTGCTCTACAAAGGAGTGATGCGATGAGCTTACAGACGATGGACCCCCTCTTCCTCATCTTACACTGTTTACTGTAAGGTAAGTATGGCAAAACACCACATACACTTCTGGCACTCGATGTCACACACCCGTACGCCATCACACACAACTCCATCAGGCACTGGTTCACATTCCTGTCAACACAAAGACAGGTACACCCATTACCACAGGGACACCATCATAACATCTACTGTATGGATGCCTTGGTAACAGTCTACTGTAGGGACGCCACGGTAACACTGCATTTGGCACTTGTAACAGCCCTTGTGTGCCTTGTTAGGAAGGTAAGGCAGGTAGGCAGGAAACAGACAAACATACGAAGACATGGTCTGGATGATGTAGACATCCTTTCCTCTGACTGAATCCTTGATCTGGACATGTGTTTCTATGGAGATAGAGAGTCAGAAGTTAGTGTCAGTGGTCATGGATTCCAATTTCCCCCACTATCATCCCCACCCCCACCATCAACACTGTAATCATTACCACTATCATCCCCACCCCCACCATCATCCCCACCATCACCACTGTAATCATTACCACTATCATCCCCACCCCCACCATCACCACTGTAATCATTACCACTATCATCCCCACCCCCACCATCATCCCCACCATCACCACTGTAATCATTACCACTATAATCCCCACCCCCACCAACACCACTGTAATCATTACCACTATCATCCCCACCCCCACCATCACCACTGTAATCATTACCACTATCATCCCCACCCCCACCATCATCCCCACCATCACCACTGTAATCATTACCACTATAATCCCCACCCCCACCAACACCACTGTAATCATTACCACTATCATCCCCACCCCCACCATCACCACTGTAATCATTACCACTATCATCCCCACCCCCACCATCATCCCCACCATCACCACTGTAATCATTACCACTATCATCCCCACCCCCACCATCACCACTGTAATCATTACCATTATCATCCCCACCCCCACCATCATCCCCACCATCATCCTCACCATCACCATCCCCACTATCATCCCCACCCCTCCATCACAATCCCCACTATCATCCCCACCATAATCAACACCACCATCCCCACAATCATCACCACTATAATCATCCCCACCATCACCACTATAATCATCCCCATCCCAAACATCACCATCTCCATCACCACCATCCCCACCCCCACCACCATCAAACATCGAACACCTGGTGCTTATATTTGCAAAATGCAGGTTTAAAACGTCAATAATTCTTCCCTGAACTCCTCCTCGCCCCCATCACCCTCACCTCCATTAGATTCCTGGTAAACTTCAGTCTTTCCCAGCTCCACTCCCAGTCTCCTACGAGATCAAATGTACAAACATAGGTTACATTCAAGTCAAGACAATATGGTTACATGTTTTACAAATGAGCTTTCCATAATAGAAACATTATATATTTATATTCTGCTCTACCAGATGTTAGTAACTAAAGGGTTTAGCTCCAGTCCTGCTCTAATAGAGGTCCTGGTTAGTAACTAAAGGGTTTAGCTCCAGTCCTGCTCTAATAGAGGTCCTGGTTAATAACAAGAATGTTTAGCTCCAGTCCTGCTCTAGTAGAGGTCCTGGTTAGTAACTAAATGGTTTAGCTCCAGTCCTGCTCTAATAGAGGTCCTGGTTAGTAACTAGAGGGTTTAGCTCCATTCCTGCTCTAGTAGAGGTCCTGGTCAGTAACAAGAGGGTTTAGCTCCAGCCCTGCACTATTACACATCCTGGTTAGTAACGGCTCTACCAAAATTCGTTGTAACTGAATCAAATGTGTAAGACTATTGGAGGGCTGGAGCAAAAGCCACAATCTGAAATGGAGTAATCTTTTCCACAAGACAGCTTGGTAGCAGATGACACAGCCATCCACAGATGGTAGCAGATGACACACCCGGTTCCCATTTGGTTACAAACGCAGCATAAATCTGGAGCACATAAGTGTGGGTGATCTATTGACTCACTCAGCAATCCGGTTGGCCAATTCCATGCAGGAGGGTGAGGAGTTAGCAGAGAAGAGGACAAATCTGTCCTTCAGAGATTCTACATCTGACTTAGCAGCTCCCTCTTCACCTGGGGGAGTGGCCAACCCATCCCTGGGTTGCCACACATCAGTGAGACCCTCCTGTAGTAATGAGCACACATCATCATCATCTTCTCACACAAACCAAATTCCACACAGATACCCAGGTTTCATCTTAATGGGCTACAACACTGACTAGAGGCCCTCCCCAACATAAACACCCAGTTCCCAAACATCAACCTGCTATGAAAACATTCAACCAGAGACCCAGTTACTAAATCACGCCTGCTGAGTATCTATATTTAGATATAGATACTCGGATAGACAGGATAGAGTAGAAAGCCAACATATTTTCATTGTTTGAACGCCTGTGGAAGAAGTGTCTTTTAACACGTAAGAAGGGACATATCAAACCAGCGGAAAGTATGGTCCCTTAGTTTTATACACATGCCTTGTGAAACGTGTTAACTTCGAGCCCGACTACATTTCGTTGCAGCCTACGGAATGACGGCAACTACACCTGCGTCGAGACAATTCCATTGTTGCGTCTATTATATCGCTGATTCAGTAAAATAAGTTGTTTTTTTCCGCCTAGACGTCTTAAGATGAATGGAATAATTAATTACTGTACCTTTAAATCGCCAGTGATTTAAGAGCTTCAACTAAATTATTAAACTTTCAATCGAAACATGAACAAGCAAGTGGATTTAGGGCATATAATGCTATACGACGTCACCTGGGAGAGACTAGTTGTAGTTAATTAGTAAGCCGACGTTAGTTATTTTGGTTAAAATCAGCCAGTAGTTAAGTCATTGCAGTCTCGTGACAAACGAACGATACCCTGCGGATACTAGTCAGTGTCCCACGTGCGGGTGTCTACTACACATTCCATCATTTAGATGTGTATCCAATATAACGGTTAATGCTTTACTGACTTTCAGACAATATAAACTGATACGCAATAAATCACTCACAAGTTTGCTTTCCGTGTCCATTAAAATTCGTATTCTTTCGCTTTCGAAACCTGACATGATTTCTGGGGAGGACAGGATCACAAAGTATAGTGGTGCCACCGAGTGGTGGATATGATCCTCACACCCGTCCCCTGCATTCGAATTGAATCATTCTGGTTTTACATGAATTCAACTTCCATAAAGCGTCCGGTTTACATATGGTATGGGAGAAATTCCGACCAGTGTACACGACCGTCGTCATTGGGTACAGAACCTCTACCAGTGTCACTTCAGCTACAATTAAACAGTATTTCCGGATCACGTAATTTCTGCATAAATATTGGCTGGGAATCCTGGAATACTCAGAATCTCCTCCTGTGTGACAGCGTTTGACGCGAAGTGAAAAGCCAGTTGACAGTGCCGCGCAATGTCAACATATTTTGTTAGTGGATTCCCTGGGGAGTTCTTCGAACCCCACTTTAGCTTGGTTCCAGCCTACTCAAACTTTCAAATGTTGTTTAGTATGAACAAAAACAATGAAGAATTAAGATCTAAACATATTTTGTTAACAATCACCTCTTCAGGTTGTCATGTTACGTCATGCGGTTACTAAGCTAAAAACCCTGATGTGTGTCTAGAAACTGGAATGACACGTCAATAACGTTACGATTAAAAATATACGATGTTACACAAAATCAACTTTCATGTTTTAGATATTAGAAAATAAATGTATTGTTGTGCTTTCTTTCTTGACGTAATTTGTCTGAGGGCTTTTTTTTTCAACGTACCCTATTTACAACGTACGTTTAACGAAACGAACACTCGTCATTCGATGTTTCCCATCTCCTCAAGTAGATTCTACTATGACGACCCCATGTGACGATCCAGCCGCAGAGACTGAATCACCCGGAACAAACACTACCAGACCAAACATTAACCCGGAAATAGTAATTTCCAACAAACGTTTACCGCGAAATCTAGCAGGCGATTGCAACGGTGGAAGAAGCACTAAAAAATACTTTACATACATACTTTCCTCACATTATGAAGCATTAAAACAACACGATTGACTGTTAAATATTCGTTGAACTGGTTTATTTCGACCATGGACGAGTATGATGAAATGTTCCTGACCGAAGATGATTATGATCAACAGTTTGCTGATGAGCTTGAGGTCCTCGCTGAGATGGACTGTGAGTAGACGGATTGTTTGGGTGATAAATGGATAGACGTTATTCTGTGAGAATTTGATGCTAGACTAGTGGTGGATCTCCTTACAGGAGGGCAGCTCCAACTCAGCCCAAAGCTCTACTCTTTTGTCATATCTCAATGGTGGAACCATCTTCCACTTGCAGCTATGACAGCAGAGGCCCTGTCCTTTTTCAGCAACCTAAAACTGCTGCTAAATGACATGAATGTAAATGTCTGTGTGTAATGTGTGTTGTCAGTTGACCCAGTCGCTGCCACTAAGCAGTCAGGGTTCCGGAAGCAGAAAAATACATCATTCCAGGGAAACAACACTGCTGGCGACCAGCATCTCAGGAGCCAATCACAGGCAGCTCCAGCAGGAAGCCTTGGCCAAACAGAAGGTGTGTCAGATATGTGTGATAGGGAGGACTTAGAACAGCTGATGGCCAACGACCCAATCAGTAAGTAGCACCAACCTATACTGTGCAGTTTGAGAGTTAGTGTCTTTGTGTATGTTTTCACTGATGTCTTGTTCTGTCTTTTTGTGTGTTCTCATTGATGCTTTGGTGTGTGTTTTCTCACTGATGTCTGTGTGTGTTCTTGGTGATGACTTAGTGTGTGTGTGTGTTCACAGATGTCTTGGTGTGTGTTTGTGTGTCATTTATTTAATGGTGTGCTTTTCATTTTAGCTCCCTAGGCA
Source organism: Esox lucius (assembly GCF_011004845.1). NCBI lineage: Eukaryota > Metazoa > Chordata > Actinopteri > Esociformes > Esocidae > Esox > Esox lucius. The sequence continues at coordinate 228,081 of NC_047577.1, forward strand.
AAACGTCTGAGGCAGGATTTGTTGTTGTGTGTATTTGTCATTTCTCACTGACGTGTTTGTCGGTTAAGCTCCCAAGGCAAAACGCCCGAGGCAGGATGTGGCTAAGAAGCTATTTGAAGTGTCACAGAATGATGACATCACACCCCCGTCGTCTCCAGAGGAGTTCCATCCACCTCCTGGCACCAGGTAAGTTAATGGTCCTGGCACTAGGTAGGTTAAGGGTCATGGGAGTAAACCCTTCATTTTGGAGGTTAATATGCTTATGTTTTTTTTCTTTCTACATTCTATCATTATCCAACCTTTTAATTAATTGGTGCTAAAGTCTAAACATTTTCTAATGCACAGCACTATGGCCCCTGTTTGTGTTTCACATGTGTCGTGCGTGTGTAGACCCAAGTTAGTTCCAGCCGTGTTGGACATAAGTGGCTTTGAAGGGATTCTGGAGTCTCCTGAGAGAGTAACCACTGCAACACAGTGTCACGCTCTAAAGCGTCCCCCGCCCGTGGGAGGATACGTTAGTGTGACGGACCATAGAGGAAACCGTGTTTACCTCAGAGAGACAGACGACCTGAGGGGAAAGGTCAGCTGACTGCCAATCACTTAGCAATTTTTTTTAATTGTCAGTTTTTCTGTCTGGATGTCTTAATGTGTGTGTGTGTGTGTGTCTATTTCTGTGTGTGTTACAGGCTGTGGACCCCAGTGCTTTGCGTAGCTCCCATGATGCATTAGGGTTGCTTGTTGTTCCCATAGAAGTATTAAGAGAACAGGTGGCAGAGAGGGTGAGTACACTATTGATTTAAGTACATACAGCTCCGGGAAACATTAAGAGACCACTGCACCTTTTTCTTTCCTTTCCAAAAAAGTTGAAAAGGAAAGTTGTGAGTGAGGAACAGAAGCGTTCAATTTGCAGTGGTCTCTTAATTTTAACCCTTCTGTTTCTCACTCAAAACCTTCCTTTTCACTCTTTTGGAAGAACATACGCTGCTTCTTAGGGAGTTTATCCTAGCCACTGAAATTCAACACTACTGTTGTTTGCTCCTTGGGGTTTAAGGCCGGGTGTCTCTGTAAAGCACTTTGTGACAACTGCTGTTGTAAAAAGGGTTTTATAAATACATTTGATTGATTGAGGTGCAGTGTTCTCTTAATTTCTTCCTGTATTTTTTTATAAGCCATTAATTAAAAGAACCCACCCAGGCTATCTACTCAATGATACTCTCCCACCTAGGCTATCTAGTGAGTGATATTCTCCCACCCAGGCTATCTAGTCAGGGGAACCAGTTTTTAAAATCTGCAGCCCTTGGTCTCTTTCTAATCAGGCATATGCCTGTCAAATTAATTTATTAAACAAAATTCTAGAGATTTCACAGACAGTACATAGTTTAAATAAAAAGCTTTACTTTATTTATTTAAATACAAAACAAAAATAAAAACCCAGCAGAAAGGAACATACATTCAAGAATAAAAGAAAAGCAAACAACCATCTAGAAACTCAAAGACCCCCTTTCTCTCTGCCAGAGATGAGCTGTCTGGCTTTGATTATGATATTGGGATCTCTGCAACTTTCTCCACTGTGTTTGGTTAGAGTTATCTTTACATGTTAACCTAAAGTCATACATTCCGGTTTTTGCAGCTGCATCGTCAGGTGGTGGAGGAATCTCAGCGTCTCACAGAACAACTCAACAGGTTGTTGTTATTATTATTACTACGATTATTACTACTCAACAGGTTATTATTATTATTAATATACATGTTGTTATTATTATTACTACTCAACAGGTAATTATTATTCCTACTCCTATTACTACTCAACAGATTATTATTATTTTCATGTTATTATTATTATTATTATTATTATTATTATTATTACTACTACTCAACAGGTAATTATTATTATTACTCCTACACAACAGGTAATTATTATATACTACAACTATTACTACTCAGCAGGTTTATTATTAATATTATTATTATTACTACTCAACAGGTTATTATAATTGTTTCTACTACTCAACAGGTTGTTATTATCTCTACTACTACTCAAAAAGTCATTATTATTTCCACTACTCAACAGTTTATTATTGCTACTACTAAAAGGGAATACACACATTACAATCTGTTGATTACATCTTGATTAATCACATTTAAAATAAAAATATATTATAGTATTGAGTCCAGCGTTCTATAGTGTCCTTCCAGATATTGCAAAATGTTCTATTCAAAATAAATAGCTGTTACAGATATCATTATAGAATGTATCCATAGTTTTAGAGATGCCCAATTAACCTGTAAAATATAGATATTTAAAGAAGAAATAGCAACTGTTAAACATCACTGCAAATCTTATAGCAGGCAGCTTAAGCAAATTAGACATTCAACATTATTATGAAAATAAATGGATTGACAGGATCTAACCCATAAAACATGTAGCTACAACAGATCTCACAGGTAAACAAATACGATATTCTAAATATTACGAGCGCCTTTATCCCGCTTATACCTTTCCAACAAACAAAAACATGAACATAGAATTACCAGTAGATATCCCTTTTTCCATTGATAATTTCCTTTTGAGAAGCAAATTTGTACAGTTTCACCATTTGCCCTGCAGATTACATGTAGACAACTGTACTGTGGACACTGATGATTTGTACATCAGTGGGCTGCCTTTATTATCCTGCTACAGTTTCAAAAAGCAACAACATTAACCTACATTTACCTGTACAAATAGCATTTGTATACCCACATTAGTTTTATAATGTGTTATTACTTTATAACATAAACGTGTGTGTTGTCAGTTTGGTAGATGCAGAGTTTGGGGAGCTGGAAGATGGACCTGGAGATGAGGAAGAGGAGGGGATGTCTTCACGTCTTTGGGTGGATCAGTTCTCTCCTTGTCAATACACTGAACTCCTCAGTGATGATGTGAGTGTGACATCATACTCTTAACTAATCAGTAAAGGTGTGACATCATACTGAACTACTTGATGATGTGACATAATTCAATCTGAACTGCCCTCTAATTACATCATATCTAACTATTTAGTTAAGATTTATAACATTGTCTGTAATGTGTGTTTTTATGTGCATATACATGATGTTTATGTATTATGTGTGTAGTTCACCAACCGCTGTCTGCTGAAGTGGCTGAAGCTCTGGGATCAGGTGGTGTTTGGGAGAGAAAGGAAGCCACGCCCACTGCCTGCAGAGAGGCCCGCCCCCAACCAGAACACAGCAAACCTGGGCCGGTTTAATTCAACCAAACAGGACCAGGGACGCTTTAGTTCAGCCAATCGGACCCAAGGAAACTTTAATCAAGCCAATCCAAAATTCAAGACCAAGAGTCAGATCACTGAGGAGATTCTGGAGGCTGACCTAGACCAATACAAACGACCCAAATATAAGGTAGGCTAATCATCACATAGCACAGATGCAAGGCTGACCTAGACCAATACAACCAACCCAAATATAAGGTAGGCCAATCATTACATAGCATGGATACAAGGCTGACCTAGACCAATACAAACAACCCAAATAGAAGGTAGGCCAATCATCACATAGCATGGATACAAGGCTGTCCTAGACCAATACAAACAACCCAAATAGAAGGTAGGCCAATTATCACATAGCATGGATACAAGGCTGACCTAGACCAATATAAACAACCCAAATAGAAGGTAGGCCAATCATCACATAGCATGGATACAAGGCTGACCTAGACTAATACAAACAACCCAAATAGAAGGTAGGCCAATCATCACATAGCACAGGGAAGATACAAGGAATGACAGTACTTTTCTATACTTATTATATAATGTTATTAATTGTTGTTTTATCTGTTTCTGATGGATTGTTTTATATACTTTTTATATAATTTTTTATTGTATTATTAAGTGTCGTTTTGGTTTTGTCTCTTTCTGATGGATTGTTTCTGCCTTTTCAAACTTTAAAGGGGGCGACAACAAATATCAGCAACGTGTCTAATTTCATAATAGCTTGAATAGCTATTATGAAATAATGAAATTAAATAGCTTGAATACATTTTTGGATTGCCTAAGCTTTAGTTTTGTGCTTAGAGAGAGAGACCACTAAAAACCCTGGCCAAAAGGCAGCTGTAAATCCTAGAATCAAGACTAAACAATAAAAGCGCTTTCACAAATGATGTGAAACCAGAAAAGCAACCAGGCAAGCCTAGTTCAGCCGGCTCGCACTTAAAATGAATAAACACTGTTGCTCTCAGCGGATTCAAACCTGGGTCTCCCATGTGGGAGGCACTGTCTTTAACCGCTACGCCACGGCATTACACACTCGCCCACCACTATGAACTGTAGAGTCTATGAACTGTAGAGTCTATGAACTGTAGAGTCTATGAACTGTAGAGTCTATGAACTGTAGAGTCTATGAACTGTAGAGTCTATGAACTGTAGAGTCTATGAACTGTAGAGTCTATGAACTGTAGAGTCTATGAACTGTATGGCATTTGCCACTGGCCGTTTTAATAGCGTTTTAGCCAGTAACAGGCTTTACCAGTATCTACTAACTTACTCAAATAGTCAGAATTGAGCAATTGCTAGCGAGAGTGAACTTTACACTGCCAAAGCTATTTCATTTCATGGCATAACAATGTACTTTTTTCTTTCATTTTGTGAATTACATTGATACAAAATAACTATCAATAAAGGTGACAATACATTTTTTATCAAGTTAAAAGATGAGAGAATTGTGGAATCTACCAGAAGTAGTCACAATGCAATGTAACCGTGAGCAGTTTTAGTTTAGGCTTACCCTGAATGTTGCCAGCTACGTTTCTGTCTATCCTGACCCAAAAGCATGGCCGGGTGCGTACTTCGAAAATCCACAAGAAATAGTTGCAATATAACCGTGAACAGTTTTATTGCGGCCACAGGTTTGAACTCAGGTCTTCCACATGAGAGGCACTGTCTTTAACCACTACGCCACGGTGTTACACGTTTCACCAGTCGCTAGACACCATTGAACATTGTGTTGAACTGACTGACGTTTCTTAAGTTTGTCTCCACCAAAAACAGCGTCTATGAATTGTATTGCTTTTGCCACTGGCTGTTTTAACAGCTTGTTAGCCAGTAACAGGCTTACTGGTATCTATTAACTTCCTAGGAATAATCGTGAGAATTGAGCAATTGTTAGCAAGACTGAATACTAACTTTTCCATGCCAGAAACAGTCGCAATATAACCGTAAACTGTTTTATTTCAGGCTTACTATAATGTAGATACTGATGGTTATAGCAAGCGAAGTTTTAGTCTATATGGAGTAATTCATAATGCATACTTTATTTGGACTGTGAGAAGATATGAACGCGGGACCTAAAGTTTGCAGGTCCGCTTCTCTAACAACTACGCTATTTAACAAGGGGTACTCATTCACTCACTCATTCACTCACTCATTCACTCACTCATTCACGCACTCATTCACTCACTCATTCACGCACTCATTCACTCACTCATTCACGCACTCATTCACGCACTTATTCACTCACTCAGTCACTCAATCCCGCACTCACTCATTCACTCACTCATTCACACATTCACGCACTCATTCACTCACTCATTCCCTCATTCACTCACTCAGTAAGAGACATTCACTCTTCTTGGCCCGGCTCCACTGATGTGGTTTGGCAAAAACAGACCTGATTAACCAAAAACACCAATCAAGCAAATTGCCCCAACATTTTTGGTATCTTGAAATAGGGGGGCACTATGTATCATAAGTGAATAATAACAACCTGTCTGTCCTCCACCAGGTGGCGCTGTTGTCTGGTCCTCCAGGGTTAGGGAAGACCACTCTGGCCCACATCATCGCTAGGCATGCTGGATACAACGTTGTGGAGATCAATGCCAGGTGGGCGGTTAACCACCCTTAACCAGATAAGTTTTATTGTTCGGGTCAGTAATATGTTATTGGAGTTGTGTTGTCTATAATGACTGATGTTCTTGATACTCTGGTTTCCATAGTGACGACCGTAGCGCAGAGCTGTTTCAGAAGCGTATCGACACAGCGACACAGATGAAGTCAGTACTGGGAGCCAATGAGAAGCCTAACTGTCTCATCATTGACGAGATTGACGGAGCACCTGCTGTGAGTCTCGCCCACATAAAGAACCATGCCCTTCTATTAGACTACTCTTTTCTATCGTCATCTCTGAATGACATCTTTCTATATGATTGGTCATCAGGCCGCTATCAACATCCTGTTGGCCACTCTGAACAGGAAGGATGGTCAGGGGGTGGATTCAGGGGCAGACTCAGGGGCAGAACCTCTGAAGAAGAAGAAGAAAAAGAAAGAGTCTGTCCTCCTGCGACCAATCATCTGCATCTGTAATGACTTGTAAGAGGCTGGGGACCTGTGTAATGATGTGATCTGATTGATTGTCTGGCCTGTCAGGTGTCATCTGATTGGTTGTCTTTTGTGTCAGGTATGTTCCAGCTCTGAGGCCTCTGAGGCAGCAGGCGTTCCTGTTAAATTTCCCTCAGACCCAGCCAGCCCGCCTCTCACAGAGACTAGCTGAGGTACACCACACAACCTAGAAGTCCCAGAGACTAGCTGAGGTACACCACACAACCTAGAGGTCCCAGAGACTAGCTGAAGTACACCACACAACCTAGAGGTCCCAGAGACTAGCTGAGGTACACCACGCAACCTAGAAATCCCAGAAGCTAGCTGAGGTACACCACACAACCTAGAAGTCCCAGAGACTAGCTGAGGTACACCACACAACCTAGAGGTCCCAGAGACTAGCTGAAGTACACCACACAACCTAGAGGTCCCAGAGACTAGCTGAGGTACACCACGCAACCTAGAAATCCCAGAAGCTGGCTGAGGTACACCACACAACCTAGAAGTCCCAGAAGCTAGCTGAGGTACACCACACAACCTAGAAGTCCCAGAAGCTAGCTGAGGTACACCACACAACCTAGAAGTCCCAGAAGCTAGCTGAGGTACACCACATAACCTAGAAGTCCCAGAGACTAGCTGAGGTACACCACATAACCTAGAAGTCCCAGAGACTAGCTGAGGTACACCACGCAACCTAGAAGTCCCAGAGACTAGCTGAGGTACACCACCTAACCTAGAAGTCCCAGAGACTAGCTGAGGTACACCACCTAACCTAGAAGTCCCAGAGACTAGCTGAGGTACACCACGCAACCTAGAAGTCCCAAAGTCTAGCTGAGGTACACCACACAACCTAGAAGTCCCAGAAAACTTAGGCGAAACTCAGGTGTGCGTGTGTGTGTGTGCGTGTGTGTGTATAGATCTCTCGGGCTCAGGGTATGAAGGTTGACACTGGGACTCTGATGGCTCTCTGTGAGAAGACTGACAACGACATCAGATCCTGCATCAACACACTGCAGGTCAGCATGTGTCCATGTTTTGGGATGTTTGGTAGGCGGTTATAGGGTGTTGGGTGGGAGGTTAGGGGCGTTTGGTGGGCGGTTAGGGGGGGCTTGGGTTGGCGGTTAGGGGGTGTTCGGTGGGCGGTTAGGGGGGGCTTGGGTTGGCGGTTAGGGGGTGTTCGGTGGGCGGTTAGGGGGGGCTTGGGTTGGCGGTTAGGGGGGCTTGGGTTGGCGGTTAGGGGGTGTTCGGTGGGCGGTTAGGGGGTGTTCGGTGGGCGGTGAGGGGGTGTTCGGTGGGCGGTGAGGGGGTGTTCGGTGGGCGGTGAGGGGGTGTTCGGTGGGCGGTTAGGGGGTGTTTGGTGGGCGGCTAGGTTTTTCCCCAAAGTGAAGATTAAAATTAACAAATTGCAGCAATTACAGCTATTAATCTATGTGGATATGTCCCTACCGGCTTTGGCACAACATTTTGGCCAGTCTTCAGTGTGACTGAGGCTGTATCTTTGGGGTAATTTTCCTGCTGTAAGATTCATTTTCTTTCTAGTCCAATGGGCTCTTACAGATTTCTCCCGAATAGTTCTTTTCAACAGTGGCTTTCTTTTTGAAACTCTTGTATGAAGGCCACTTTTGTGAAACACCTAGGCGATTGTTATGTACACCATTATGTACAGTGTCTCCCAGCTCATCCATGCCAGACAGTAACTCCTGTATGGTTGTCATAGGGTTAGGGTTGGTAGCCTCCCTGGTTAGTGCCCTTAGCTATCACTGACTGCTGATTACCTGTTTAGGGTTAGGGTTTAGGGTTAGGGACTTACTATGAAAGAGCTGTGTGGTTGCCTTGGCCCAAGAAGGGGCTTGAAAATAAGCCTTGATGTTTCTTTTTAATTATTATTATGGTTACAAAATGATTGATATTTTTTTTGTTTCTCGTAGTTCCTCCATAGTCGAGGTAAGAGGCAGTTGGACATTCTGTCAGTCCAGTCCATGAGGATTGGCCAGAAGGATCAGAAATAAAGGCCTGTTCAACCTCTGGCAGGAGATTTTCCAACTCCCACGCATTAAACGGTATTATATGAGGTGTCAAGGTTTTATCAGAAAGGTGACTAGCTTTGAAGGGTATAGTCAGGGTGTTATTAGATGGATAATTAGCTTTGAGGTGTGGTCTGGGTGTTAGCAGATAGATAACTAGCTTTGAGGTGTAGTCCGGGTGTTAGCAGATAGATAACTTGCTTTGAGGTGTAAGCTGGGTGTTAGCAGATAGATAACTAGCTTTGAGATGTAGTCCGGGTGTTAGCAGATAGATAACTAGCTTTGAGATGTAGTCCGGGTGTTAGCAGATAGATAACTAGCTTTGAGGTGATGTCAGGGTGTTAGCAGATAGATAACAAGCTTTGAGGTGATGTCAGGGTGTTAGCAGATAGATAACTAGCTTTGAGGTGTAGTCTGGGTGTTAGCAGATAGATAACAAGCTTTGAGGTGAAGTCAGGGTGTTAGCAGATAGATAACTAGCTTTGAGGTGTAAGCTGGGTGTTAGCAGATAGATAACTAGCTTTGAGGTGTAAGCTGGGTGTTAGCAGATAGATAACTAGCTTTGAGGTGTAAGCTGGGTGTTAGCAGATAGATAACTAGCTTTGAGGTGTAAGCTGGGTGTTAGCATATGGATAATTAGCTTAGAGGTGTAGTCTAGGTTTTAGCAAATAGATAACTAGCTTTGAGGTGTAGTCTGGGTGTTAACAGATAACTAGTTTCAGGTGAACTAGGGTAGCCTGGGCTAATTTGCCCAGTGGCATAGTGATGGACACTATTTGTTTTTAAAGAAAACGAGTGGGGGAGGGACTTGAGGAGGGGCTAAAAGAAGGAGGTGGAGCCCAGAGACTTCAGCACATCCTTCACCTGGCCTCTTCCAGCGGAGAATACGACAAACTCACCCAGGTAACACACATCCCACAAACCCCACACATACACACAGACCACACTGAGGGGGTTAAATGTCTGCTGGTAGATGTTCTAACACACTAAGGAGGTTAAATGTCTGCTGGTAGATGTTCTAACACTGAGGGGGTTAAATCTCTGCTGGTAGATTTTCTAACACACTAAGGAGGTTAAATGTCTGCTGGTAGATGTTCTAACACACTGAGGAGGTTAAATGTCTGCTGGTAGATGTTCTAACACACTGAGGAGGTTAAATGTCTGCTGGTAGATGTTCTAACACACTGAGGAGGTTAAATGTCTGCTGGTAGATGTTCTAACACTGAGGAGGTTAAATGTCTGCCGGTAGATGTTCTAACACTGAGGAGGTTAAATGTCTGCTGGTAGATGTTCTAACACACTGAGGAGGTTAAATGTCTGCTGGTAGATGTTCTAACACTGAGGGGGTTAAATGTCTGCCGGTAGATGTTCTAACACACTGAGGAGGTTAAATGTCTGCTGGTAGATGTTCTAACACACTGAGGAGGTTAAATGTCTGCTGGTAGATGTTCTAACACACTGGGGAGGTTAAATGTCTGCTGGTAGATGTTTTAACACACTAAGGGGGTTAAATGTCTGCTGGTAAATCTTTCTCCCTCTCTCGCCCTCCAGGGTCTCTATGATAACTTCCTGTTGATGCGTGTGAAGGACCCCAGTCTGGGGGGAGTGTGTGATGCTTTGGATTGGCTGGGCTTCTCAGACAGGTTGAACCAGACCATGTTGCAGGGGCAGAATTTTTCTCTGATGAGATACATGCCCTTCCTTCCTGTTGCCTTCCACTTCCTGTTTGCTCACATGCACGTCCCCCGCATCAACTACCCCAGCAGCCAGTATGAGGTACCAGGTCTCTGTGTATAATGTTATTTGTTTATGTAATTATTGTTTTAATGTATAATATATTCCTAAATGTTTTCCTGGCTCTCACTGACTGTTATGATAGTGTATTCATGTAATCAATGTTTTGTATGTATATAATATTAATATCCTCCAGGCTCTTACTAAGACTGCGGCCAGCAGGAACTCTCTGGCGGCCATGTTGTCTGATGTCCCAGCATGCATCAGGACCAGAATCAGTGAGATCAGTTTGAGTCTGGATATCCTCTCTCTTCTTTTGGACATCATCTGTCCTAAACTTCGACCTGTACGTAAACACGCGTCATCTTTCCTAAACTACGACCTGTATGTAAACACGCGTCATCTGTCCTAAACTACGACCTGTATGTAAACACGCGTCATCTGTCCTAAACTACGACCTGTATGTAAACACGCGTCATCTGTCCTAAACTACGACCTGTATGTAAACACGCGTCATCTGTCCTAAACTACGACCTGTATGTAAACACGCGTCATCTGTCCTAAACTACGACCTGTACTCAGTGGACTGTCTCTGTGTCTCAGTTGACTACTCCACTGTCTTAATTTACTACTCCACTGTCTCACTGTTTCAGTTGACTACTCCACTGTTTCAGATGACTACTCCACTGTTTCAGATGACTACTCCCCTGTTTCAGTTGATTGCTCCCCTGTTTCAGTTGATTACTCCACTGTTTCAGTAGATTGCTCCCCTGTTTCAGTAGATTGCTCCCCTGTTTCAGTAGATTGCTCCCCTGTTTCAGTTGATTACTCCCCTGTTTCAGTTGATTGCTCCCCTGTTTCAGTTGATTGCTCCCCTGTTTCAGTTGATTGCTCCCCTGTTTCAGTTAGGGGTGTAACAGTATGCACAGGTCACGGTTCGGTACGCACCGCAGATTTTAAGTCACGGTTCGGTACGATTTTGATACAGTAGAAAAAATACATGCAAAACATATAATTTGTTTTATTTATGATGAAGTTTTCCTAAACAGGAGACCTGAAGAATACGGGAGGGTTCTCAAGATCTGGCTTATCGTTTGCATTCGCCATATTTACAAGGCTCCATAACGTTCTGAAACTCAAATCGCATACTATATAGTATGCCAGATTAGCATGCAAGAAGATATTTCCCAAACCACAGAACGCAAAAAATGCTATGCCCAAAGTTCTTGGATGGTCTAGTATTTCTGGTGGACTTTCGAAGTATGCATCTATTTTGGGGTAATTTTTAGATTAGATTCAACTTTATTGTCATTGAAGTGTACAGTACAACGAAATGCAGTTAGCATCTTACCAGAAGTGCAAACAAAAGAGGTCAGGAAATGTAAAATGATTAAGTTAGCAGTGGAATGTATAGATTGGCAATGAAGGCAAATTCAGTACAAATGGCAATTCTAAATGTGCAATGAAGGTAAGCAGAGGAGTGCCGAAAATGTACAAATATCAGGTAATATAGACCACAACCTCTTGTGCAGTAAAATAGCGTTTTCCATGATTCTCTTGTCTTTTCCCTTGACGAAATAGTTTAAAAAAAAAATAAAAGTACTCAAATGTGCTCTTCATTCATTTAGAAATAGGCTATTTTAAGTTGCCTGAGTAAGCCTAAATGTACTTGTCTGTGTTTATGTAAGAATATACTGTAGATTTCAGTGTTGATAGGTTACTGCTACAATTTTGACTGGATAGCCAATGTCACAGCTGCTGTACATTAGATTGTTATTTTAATTAAGCAATGTGTACTGTGTTTTTTGTGTGTGTATTTGTGCGTGTGTATTTGTGCGTGTGTATTTGTGCGTGTGCATTGTGTGTTAATTCCAGGTGAACCCCCAGTTGTTCAGCAGTAGGGAGAAGCAGCAGTTGTCTGATCTGATTGACACCATGATTTCCTACAACCTCTCCTACAGACAAGACCGTACACCTGAGGGGCAATATGTATACGTCCTGGAGCCGTGAGTATACAGACCACACCCATACAGAGAACGCCCCCAGACCACACCCAAGTTAATTACAGTTACCAGCGTGGACTGACTGGACCGGTGGACTGACTGGACCGGTTGACTGACTGGACCGGTTGACTGACTGGACCGGTGGACTGACTGGACTGACTGGACCGGTGGACTGACTGGACCGGTGGACTGACTGGACCGGTGGACTGACTGGACTGACTGGACCGGTGGACTGACTGGACCGGTGGACTGACTGGACTGACTGGACCGGTGGACTGACTGGACCGGTGGACTGACTGGACCGGTTGACTGACTGGACTGACTGGACCGGTGGACTGACTGGACCGGTTGACTGACTGGACCGGTTGACTGACTGGACTGACTGGACCGGTGGACTGACTGGACCGGTTGACTGACTGGACTGACTGGACCGGTGGACTGACTGGACCGGTGGACTGACTGGACTGACTGGACCGGTGGACTGACTGGACCGGTGGACTGACTGGACTGATGTTCCAGTGACTAAATCTGACCTCCTAAAACGTTGTGTGCGCGTGGGCGTGTGTGTGTGTTTGTGTAGGCGTGTGGAGGCAGTGGTGTGTTTTCCAGGCCTTCCCCCCCGCAGACAGTTGACCTACCAGGCTAAACAGACCATCAGCAGGGAGATGGAGCTGGAGAGACTTAGGAGAGCTGAAACTCTGCTGCTGCTACGCAATCCACGCAGGGTACACACACACAGACACGTCCTCACTAGTCATGATCATCATGGGTTATTATACTATACAGAATGTCCTCACTAGTCATGATCATCATGGGTTATTATACTATACAGAATGTCCTCACTAGTCATTATTTACCATGGGTTATTATACTATACAGAATGTCCTCACTAGTCATTATTTACCATGGGTTATTATACTATACAGAATGTCCTCACTAGTCATGATTTACCATGGGTTATTATACTATACAGAATGTCCTCACTAGTCATGATTTACCATGGGTTATTATACTATACAGAATGTCCTCACTAGTCATGATTTACCATGGGTTATTATACTATACAGAATGTCCTCACTAGTCATGATCATCATGGGTTATTATACTATACAGAATGTCCTCACTAGTCATGATCATCATGGGTTATTATACTATACAGAATGTCCTCACTAGTCATGATCATCATGGGTTATTATTCTTTACAGAATGTCCTCACTAGTCATGATTTACCATGGGTTATTATACTATACAGAATGTCCTCACTAGTCATGATCATCACAGGTTATTATACTATACAGAATGTCCTCACTAATCATGATCATCATTGTTTATTATACTATACAGAATGTCCTCACTAGTCATGATCATCATGGGTTATTATACTATACAGAACGTCCTCACTAGTCATGATCATCATGGGTTATTATACTATACAGAATGTCCTCATTAGTCATGATCATCATGGGTTATTATACTTACTGCCTTAAATGAAAACACATACAATCAGAACTTTTCTGGCTTTGTTTACACAGTTACCCACAATATCCAAGTGAAATTAATAATCTATAAGTCTATAATGAATTTAAAATTGTAAAATACCCTATTTGGATAAGTGAACACCTTCCTTAGTTAAACTGTCAGGAGGGAAATGTTTTTTTGAGATCTTCATTACTGCCTGACAGTTTTTTGGGAATTTGAATAACTATATGTTGCCATGGGATCTATATGAACATGACAGTGCTTAATGTAGAAATGGAATTGGAATATAAAGATGTTCAAACACGGCAAATGCAGTACAAATGTCAATACTAAATGTGTAATTAAGGACGGAGTAAGCTAGCATGTGCAGAGATAGCAGCAGTGAGGTCCCCGAGGTAGACTTTTAACACCTGTAAAATGCAAGTACGATGGCCATTCTAAACGTGCAATGAAGACAAATTGAATGTGCAAGGTGTATATGACAACTTCCTTATCAGAGTTGGCAAGGCAGTGTCCAGTAGTACAAAGGGAGTAATGCAACAAGGTCCCTGAGAGGTGGGGGTGCGGTATGGTTTGTGATGGATCGCAGAGTTCAGCAGGGTTAGAGTAGATGGAAAGACTGAGCCTGCTGGTGTGAGATCAAAGGGACCTGTACCGCCTGCCTGATGGTAGGAGGGAAAACAGTTGGTGCCATGGGTGTGAAAGGTCTCTGATGATGCCACACACCCTGTCCAGACACCACTTGCGCTGGAGGTCTACAATGGCTGGAAGCTGGGCACCCATGATGTGCTGGATGTCTGTGATGGCCGGAAGCTGGGTACTGTGATGTGCTGGATGTCTGTGATGGCTGGGAGCTGGGTACCCGTGATTTGCTGGATGTCTGTGATGGCTGGAAGCTGTGTACCAGTGATGTGCTAGATGTCTGTGATGGCTGGAAGCTGGGTACCCGTGATGTGCTGGATGTCTGTGATGGCTGGAAGCTGGGTACCCGTGATGTGCTGGATGTCTGTGATGGCTGGGAGCTGGGTACCCGTGATGTGCTGGATGTCTGTGATGGCTGGGAGCTGGGTACCCGTGATGTGCTGGATGTCTGTGATGGCTGGGAGCTGGGTACCAGTGATGTGCTGGATGTCTGTGATGGCTGGAAGCTGGGTACCCGTGATGTGCTGGGCGGTTTTCACCACCTGTTGCAGGGCCTTCTGGTCAGCTATTGAGCACCCGCTAAACCACACTCTGGCACAATTAGTCTGAATGCTCTCGATTGTGCAGCAGTAAAAGTTCACGAGGATCTTGAAGGACCGACGGGCCTTCTTCAGCCTCCTCAAAAAGTACAGGCACTGTGCGCCTTTTTGCCCAGGGCTGAGGTGTTGAGTGTCCAGGAGAGGTCCTCTGAGATGTTGACACCCAGGAGTTTGAATCTGGACGCACGCTCCACCTCAGTGCCATCAATGAGAACTGGGGTGTGAGTGTGCAGCCTTTCGATTTCCTGTAACCCACAATGAGCCCCTGGGTTTCTTTGCGCTCAGGGCCAGGTTGTTGTCGGCGCACCATGCTGCCAGGTGCTTGATCTCCACCCTATAGACTGACTCATCATTGTCATCAAGGCCTACCACCGTGGTGTTGTCTGCAAACTTGATGATGGTGTTGGAACTATGTACAGGAACGCAGTTGTGGGTGAAGCGGGAGTACAGGAGGGGGCTCAGCACACAGCCTTGTGGAACACCAGTATTCAGGATCAGGGTGGAGGAGGTGAAGTTGTCTAACCTGACAGACTGGGCTCTATTGGTTAGGAAGTCCAAAGTTCAGTTGCAGAGAGAGTGGCTGATCCCCAAGACATGGAGTTAGTTGACCAGCCTAGAGGAGATGACAGTGTTGAATGCTGAGCTAATGTCTATGAAGAGCATTCTCAAATAGGTGTTGCTTTTGTCCAGGTGGGTCAGGGCAGAGTGTAAATCTGTGGGGATCGTGTCGTCTGTTGACCTGTTCGACCGGTAGGCATACTGGTAGGGATCCAGTGTTGGGAGGAGGCAGGACTTAAGGTGGACCAGAACTAGTCTTTTGAAGCGTTCATGATTGTGTGGGTGAGTGCAACCAGTCGGAAGTCATTCAGGCTAGACACAGTTGACTGCTTCTGCACTGGCACCATGGTTGCAGTCTTGAAGCATGTTGGGACATCCGCCTGGGCCATGTTGAGAATGTTAGTAAAGACCTTGGCTAGCTTCCCAGCACGTTTTGAGCACACGCCCAGGGACACAATCAGGACCAGCAGCCTTGTGTGCATTCACCCTGCTCAGTGCAGACCACACTTCTACGGTGGATAGTCTGAGGTGGGGATGTCTGGGGGAAGTTCAGCTTTAAAGGCTTTGTTGTCCTTGTCGAAGTGTGTGTAGAACCTGTTTAATTCGTCAGTCGCTGGCTGTGGGGGTAGGGTTCTTAGGGCAGTAGTCTGTGATGGCTTGGATGCCCTGACACATGTCGGGGTTCAGAGTTTTTGTTGAAGTGCTCTTCAATCCGCAGTTTGTGGTCATGTTTAGCCGTCTTGATGTCCCTTTTTAGGGTTGTCCTGGATGAGCTGTAGGCCTCCGCATCGCTGAATGCAGGGTTGCGTGCCTTTAGCAGTTGTCAGACCTCTCTGTTCATCCACGGCTTTTGGTTGGGGAATGTCTTTATTAGTTTATGGGTCGTGACATTGTTGATGCAGTTGTTGATGTAATCCAGAACAGAGGAAGCATATGTCCGTATGGGAGTCAAGGGTGGCTTGAGTGGTGAACAAACTCCAGTCTGTGTTTTGAAACTGTGCCTCTGGAATGTTTGTATACACATGGTCTAATGTGTCTCTGGTGAGATTAATCTGAATATGATGCATGAGGACATAATTTACATTGTGTGGAGAAATGAGCCAAACATTTTATATGGTAAAACCAATCCCAGAAATATAGAAGGGAAATGCTTGGAAAAACATCAATATAGCAGTAATATAGAAGGGAAATGCTTGGAAAAATATCAATATAGCAGTATTATAGAAATATAGAAATACATAAGGGAAATGCATGGAAAAACATTAATATAGCAGAATTATAGTAACTGATTTTAAGAGGCTTAGAGCTGCTTTGTTTTGATTTGTGAATTTAGTGTTTCTGTTTTTCAGCAGGTGCAGGAGGAGCAGGAGAACCAGCCCAAGGTGGTGACATCATGTGTTAGGAACCACCAACAAGAGGAGCAGGAGAACCGGCCCAAGGTGGTGACATCATCTGTTAGGAACCACCAACAGAGGCTTGAGAACATCCTGAGGAATACAGTGGTGGAGATCAGGGTAAATATATATACATATACAAACATAGATGTCTGTCCATAACACTTTTTTCCAATCTTCCTCTGTCCATTGGCTGTGTTCTTTTGTACATCTTAATCTCATATTTTTATTGGCAAGGCTGTTTCTTGCTAATAACTCACATGGAATAGCCTTTATTTCTTACATGGAATAGCCTTTATTTCTCACATGGAATGGCCGTTATTTCTCACATGGAATAGCCGTTATTTCTCACATGGAAAAGCCTTTATTTCTCGCATGGAATAGCCTTTATTTCTTACATGGAATAACCTTTATTTCTCACATGGAATGGCCGTTATTTCTCACATGGAATGGCCGTTATTTCTCACATGGAAAAGCCTTTATTTCTCGCATGGAATAGCCTTTATTTCTCGCATGGAATAGACTTTATTTCTCACATGGAATGGCCGTTATTTCTCACATGGAATGGCCGTTATTTCTCACATGGAATAGCCGTTATTTCTCACATGGAAAAGCCTTTATTTCTCGCATGGAAAAGCCTTTATTTCTCGCATGGAATAGCCTTTATTTCTCGCATGGAATAGCCATTATTTCTCGCATGGAATGGCCGTTATTTCTCACATGGAATGGCCGTTATTTCTCACATGGAATAGCCGTTATTTCTCACATAGAAAAGCCTTTATTTCTCGCATGGAATAGCCTTTATTTCTCACATGGAATAGCCATTATTTCTCACATGGAATAGCCTTCATTTCTCAGAACAAATGTAGTTTGTTTCTGGCCATTTTGGGCCTCTAATCGAACCAACCAATGTAAGCGGATGGAGGGAGATGCTCTGAAAGCAGGTTAATAACAGAAGGTGTCAGTCACTCTGAGTTACAGAACTGATAAAGACGCTAACTTTCAATGAGCCATTTTATGAATAAAATTCATGTTGCAGCCGAGGTGGATTTCTTTGGCCGTGTTGTGATCCAGAGGGATGTTCCCAGCAGATATCTTCTACAGGTAACTACCCCTCTTTATATATATATATATATATATATATATATATATATATATATGTATATGTATTTCACAAAAGTGAGTACCCCCCTCACATTTCTGTAAATATTTGAGTATATCTTTTCATGTGACACAATGTGAAGTAGTGAGTGTACAGCTTGTATAACAGTGTACATTTGCTGTCCCCTCAAAATAACTCAACACACAGCCATTAATGTCTAAACCACTGGCAGCAAAAGTGAAAATTTCCAATTTGGGCCCAAAGTGTGGCCACCATCATTTCAACCTCTGCAGCAATGTTGGCAGCACTCATACGTCTATTTCCTAAAGACAACCTCTGGATATTACGCTGAGCACTCAACTTCTTTGGTCGACCATGGCGAGGCCTGTTCTGAGTGGAACCTGTCCTGACAAACCGTGCTGCAGCTCAGTTTCAGGGTCTTGGCAATCTTCTTATAGCCTATGCCATCTTTATGTAGAGCAGCAATTATTTTTTTTAGATCCTCAGAGAGTTCTTTGCCATGAGGTGCCATGTTGAACTTCCAGTGACCAGTATGAGGGAGTGTGAGAGCGATAACACCAAATTTAACACACCTGCTCCCACACCTGAGACCTTGTAACGCTAACGAGTCACATGACACCGGGGAGGGAAATTGGCTAATTGGGCCCAATTTGGACATTTTCACTTAGGGGTGTACTCAATCAATCAATAAATGTATTTTTACATCAGCAGTTGTCACAAAGTGCATTTACAAAACACCCGGCCTTAAACCCCAAGGAGCAAACAGTAGTGTTGAATTTCAGTGGCTAGGAAAAACTCCCTAAGAAGGCCAAAATGTAGGAAGAAACCTAGAGAGGACCCAGGCTCAGAGGGGTGACCAGTCCTCTTCTGGCTGTGCCAGGTGAACATATTAAGATTACAATTGTAATAATTAATAAATGCATCTAGAGCCTATTTAAACTTAGTCCAGGTCGGAAGCATGACCAGATGGACAAGGAAAGGGAAAACATGGGGGAGGGGGAGGTGTCAGCCCAGTGTCAGCTGAAACCGTCAGGTATCGTCTTGATCTGCAACACAACCAGGAGGACTTTAGAAAGGGACAGCCACTGGTCTTTCAAGCCTGGTACTCTTCAGGTGTGGGCCAAGAACTCATGTCCTCCTAAGTTCATGTGAGGTGTGTACTCACTATATATACATATATATTAGGGGTGGAGCCGAACCTGAATACGGTATTCGGAAAGGCACAAATAACGTGGTTTTTACAAATACTTATTTCAAATACTTTAAAAATATTTGTATTCGGGAACAAGAAAACCGTTATATAAAAAGCTGCGTTTTCTCATGAGACCCAGTACATGCCCGGATGAGTGAGTGACATCAGTCGGGGGAGGGGAAAAGAATAAAAGCGGTAACTGACACAGGCTGCTCCACACATCTCCATTCTCCACACAGCAACAGAGAGCGCTCGGCTGAGCGAAAAAACTTAACTGCGTTAAGATGTTTAATAGATGTTTGTACCTTAACTAGGTTCCAAAGGCAATTTATAACTTTCAGGAAGAGGAGTTCTTCTAAAAAAAAAAAAACGGAATTCTTACGCCTATTTTGAATTTTACTCAAATACAAATACTTTTTCCCCCTTAACAAATACAAATACAGATACAAATACTGGCTGCTTTGCACTCCCCTAATATATATACACACACACACACACACACACACACACACACACACACACACACACACACACACACTGGAAGGCTCCCCGGCAGATATCTTCTACAGGTAATTACCGAAGGGTTAAAATTAAGAGACCACTGCAAATTGAACGCTTCTGTTCCTCACTCAAAACTTTCCTTTTCAACTTTTTGGAAAGGAAAGAAAAAGGTGCAGTGGTTTCTTAATTTTTTCCGGAGCTGTATATATATATATATATATTTATATACAGATATATATATCTGTTACAGTTACGAGTTACCTGTACACATTTGTAATCAGTAACGTAACCTTTTGATTACTGAAACTCAGTAACTTAATGATTAGTTTGAATTACTTTTAGATTACTTTCATATTAAGAGGCATTGGAAAACAAATAGGAATAGCCTATAACCAACTGATTGTGATCAATCAATTTTAGAGTTTACATAGCTGGCCTAAAACAAAATTTGTATTTTACCTTATGGGTTGTGTACGCTACAGTGTCTTTGGAAATGGTTTTCTAAACCATTGCTTTTTACTTGAATATGATTGGGCTACATCTCAACATTACACGCTAAATGTCTGTCAGATATTCAGTCATTCCAATTATTCCAATAAACCTTGATCTTCCAGAATCTGACTTTTTTTCTGAACATAACCCAAAATGTAATTATGCTTAAGCCTGTTCTGTTATTTGTGTTTTATTCATGTTTTTAATTGCTTCAAAACACTGTTGAGAAATAAATGGCAATTACTCAAAGGGTACAATAAAAATTAAGATATCCGTAGCTTTTCGCGTGTAAACTAAATCTGCAGTAGTCTGATGATTTGCTCCACAACCAACATTGTCAAAATGTTGCAGAAAACCCCAGCACGCGAATGCACCTGATCACCTGCATAGAAATAAGATTTACCCACGCGAACGTAACCTGCAGTTATTGTGGCCACCAGTGATGGATTTTCAAAACGCAAATGAAAGAAATAAACTGTGATTATAAACCTGAATTCTTAGCTTAAAGTAAATGACATCAGCAGCCGATGATAACCAATGAACACAATTTTCAGAGATGCAAAGCATCAGAATCACATGGCCTACCTGTATGGACGGAGTTGATGTAGCCGCGTCAAATTCAAATAATCATCCTTTGGCAGAGTGCTTCCCAACACACCTTTTCTCCTCAAATGTCGTGTTCAATTCCATATAATGTTTTATCTTGAAGGCACTGCCATGTTACAGCTATCTAACAAATATTTGCCTAATCTATTAAATAATTCCTGTAAAAGTTTATTGGTGCAACTCGTCCTGGCTGTGACTATGGTGAAGTCGGTTTTATATTCAGAGATTCAACAGACATTCAACAGAGATTCAACAGACATTAGAAGTAAACATTTAAATGTTAATTTAAAGGTTGTAAAAGTTGTCCAGCTTACTGGAGAATATTTTTAACTTGGAATGAAGTTTCTATTAATCTTTTTGAAAAGGTTATTGCAATAAAACTGCAATAACTTCAATTTTGAAGGTTCTAGTTGTGATTTCTGGATAAAATCAAATTTAAAAGTTGTCCACCCTAGGGTAGAATATTTTGATCTTGGAATGAGGTTTCTATTATGAAATTTTTAAGAGTTATTGCGATATAACAGTAATTTCTTAATACAATGTATGTGCATAATTTCGATCAAATTAAAGGTTGTTAAAGTTTTCCAGCCTACTGGAGAATATTTTGAACTTGGAATGAAGTTGCTGTGATACTTTTTGAAAAAGTTATTGCAATATAATAGCGTTTTTCAATGTTAGAGAATGTGCATAACATCTGTGTTTGATTGTTTGATCAGTCATAGTTATCAGTAAATGTTTGCTTTAAATGTTTGTTGAATCTCTGTTGAATCTCTGTTGAATGTCTGTAGAATGTCTGTTGAATCTCTGAATATAAAACCAACTTTACCTCGGTCTGGCTGTGTTGTTCGGAGCATTTGACAAATAAACATTGAAACTTGAAAAAGATACAGTGGGGCAAAAAAGTATTTAGTCAGCCACCAATTGTGCAAGTTCTCCCACTTAAAAAGATGAGAGAGGCCTGTAATTTTCATCATAGGTACACTTCAACTATGAGAGACAAAATGAGAAAATAATTGTAGGATTGGTAAATTATGGTGGAAAATATGTATTTGGTCAATAACCAAAGTTAATTTCAATACTTTGCTATATACCCTTTGTTGGCAATGACAGAGGTCAAACATTTTCTGTAAGTCTTCACAAGGTTTTCACACACTGTTGCTGGTATTTTGGCCCATTCCTCCATGTAGATCTCCTCAAGAGCAGTAATGTTTTGGGGCTGTCGCTGGGCAACACAGACTTTCAACTCCCTCCAAAGATTTTCTATGGGGTTGAGATCTGGTGACTGGCTAGGCCACTCCAGGACCTTGAAATGCTTCTTACGAAGCCACTCCTTCGTTGCCCGGGCGGTGTGTTTGGGATCATTGTCATGCTGAAAGACCCAGCCACGTTTAATTTTCAATGCCCTTGCTGGTTTTCACTCAAAATCTCACGATACAGGGCCCCATTCATTCTTTCCTTTACACGGATCAGTCGTCCTGGTCCCTTTGCAGAAAAACCACCCCAAAGCATGATGTTTCCACCCTCATGCTTCACAGTAGGTATGGTGTTCTTTGGATGCAACTCAGCATACTTTCTCCTCCAAACACGATGAGTTTAGTTTTTACCAAAAAGTTCTATTTTGGTTTCATCTGACCTAATGACATTCTCCCAATCCTCTTCTGGACCATCCAAATGCTCTCTAGCAAACCTCAGACGGGCCTGGACATGTACTGGCTTAAGCAGGGGGACACGTCTGGCACTGCAGGATTTGAGTCCCTGGCGGCGTAGTGTGTTACTGATGGTAGCCTTTGTTACTTTGGTCCCAGCTCTCTGCAGGTCATTCACTAGGTCCCCCCGTGTGGTTCTGGGATTTTTGCTCACCGTTCTTGTGATCATTTTGACCCCTCGGGGTGAGATCTTGTGTGGAGCCCCGGATCGAGGGAGATTATCAGTGGTCCTTGTATGTCTTCCATTTTCTTATAATTGCTCCCACAGTTGATTTCTTCACACCAAGCTGCTTACCTATTGCAGATTCAGTCTTCCCAGCCTGGTGCAGGGAAGAATTTACCAATGAATTCATAAAAAATCCTATAATGTGATTTCCTGGGGAAAAAATAGTGGCTCTCATAGTGGAAGTGTACCTATGATGAAAATTACAGGCCTCTCTCATCTTTTTAAGTGGGAGAACTTGCACAATTGGTGGCTGACTAAATACTCCCCCCCCCCCCCCCCCCACTGTATAGGCCTATTGCCCCACCAGGTAGGCCTATTGCCTATCATTGTTCTGAGAATTGTGCGTCGAGTAGATAACTAAATAAAATGTTATATGACTCGGCTAATATTATTGAAGATACACTCTGTTTTTACCAGCCATCCAACCAACCAAAACTGGAGACATTTTAACTAGTGCTTCCTCCATCACTAAACTGGTTGTGAGCGTCCACATTTGCACACATGATGATCACACACAACTGAGGCGAGCATTTCATATTTTGGTTCAAATAACAATGTTTTTATTACATTATATAATAAACTCAAACATACAACGTGTCTTCATTATTTTACTTTACTTCAATTGAAGTAATCCAAAAGTAATCATACATTTTTTCAAAAGTATCTGTAATCTCAATCAATCAAATTTATTTAAAAAGCCCTTTTTACAACAGCAGTTGTCACAAAGTGCTTTACAGAGACACCCGGCCTTAAACCCCAAGGAGCAAACAACAGTAGTGTTGAATTTAAGTGGCTAGGAAAAACTCCCTAAGAAGGTCGAATTTTAGGAAGAAACCTAGAGAGGACCCAGGCTCAGAGGGGTGAGATATGGCTGTGCCGGGTGAGATTTTAATTGGAATAATTAATAAATTTCTCTGGGCTAAATCCAGAGTCTATTTGATTTTAGACTAGGTCAGAAGTATGACCAGGTGGACAAGGACAGGGACAGCAACGGGCCCCCCAAACCAGGTAATCCGCAGGTGTGGACCAGGACCTCATCTCCTTCTAAAATGTAAAACGTAATCGTAATCTGATTACAATATTTTTGTTGGTAATGTAACTGATTACAGTTACTGTTTTTTGTAATCCGTTACTCCCTAACTCTGTACACACACACACACACACACACACACATTTGTGCTAATACGTGTGCATACCCTGGCAGAAGTTGTGAAATTTTGGCTTTGAAAGAAACTGTCTTTTATTTAAGGATAGTGATCATATGAAGCCATGCATAGTTGTTTGGCTCCTTTTTAAATCATAATGATAACAGATGTCACTCAAATGACCCTGATCAAAAGATTACATACTCTTGAATGTTTTGCCTTGTTACAGACACACAAGGTGACACACACAGAGGTGAAAATGGCAATTAAAGGTGCATTTCCGACACCTTTGGGTTTTTATATATGATTTTTTATATATGATATATGAGTTTTATAAATAGTGACCCAGAAGTCTGTTTTTATGTGTTATTATTGTAGCCAGAGGGGTTGTTATTACCAGGATACATCATAATAGGTTGTATCTGTTACAGAAATGAATCTAGGACCCAAAATGTCCAAGTAGTGAAATCACGCCGAAATCCCCATAGGCTACCAAGGGTTAAATGCTATTAGTGTTTGTGTATAAATAGTGAATGAGTTTGTTAGCTCTCATGTTGATGCACTAAGCAGGCTAGATACTGAGCCATGGGGAGCAGAAAAGAACTGTCAAAAGACCAGCATTACAAGGTAGTGGAACTTTATGAAGAAGGAAAAAGATATAAAAAGATATCCAAAGCCTTGCAAATGCCAGTCAGTACTGTTCAATCACTTATTGAGAAGTGGAAAATTCAGGGATCTCTTGATACCAAGCCAAGGTTAGGTAGACCAAGAAAGATTTCAGCCAAAACTGCCAGAAGAATTGTTTTGGAAACAAAGAAAAACCCACAGGTAACCTCAGGAGAAATACTGGCTGCTCTGGAAAAAGACTGTGGGGTTGTTTCAAGGAGCACAATACGACGATACTTGAAAAAAAAATGACCTGCATGGTCGAGTTGCCAGAAAGAAGCCTTTACTGCGCCAATGCCACAAAAAAGCCCAATTACAATATGCATGGCAACACTATGACATGCCTCACAGCTTCAGGCACACTGTAATTTGGAGTGACAAGACCAAAATAGAGTTTTATGGTCACAACCATAAGCAGTATGTTTGGAGAGGGGTCAACAAGGCCTATAGTGAACAGAATACCATCCCCACTGTGAAGCATGGTGGTGGCTCACTGATTTTTTGGGGGTGTGTGAGCTCTAAAGGCACAGGGAATCTTGTGAAAATTGATGGGACGATGAATGCAGTAAGTTATCAAAAACTACTGGCAGACAATTTGCATTCTTCTGCACGAAAGCTGCTCTTGGACTTTCCAACACGACAATGACCCTAAGCACAAGACCAAGTTGACCCTCCAATGGTTACAACAGGAAAAGGTGAAGGTTCTGGAGTGGCCATCTCAGTCTCCTGACCGTAATATCATCGAGCCACTCTGGGGAGATCTCAAACATGCTGTTAATGCAAGACAACCAAAATCTTAGCATTTTGCCAAGATGAATGGGCAGCTATACCACCTGCAAGAATGTGGGGCCTCATAGACAACTATTACAAAAGACTGCACGCTGTCGTTGATGCTAAAGGGGTCAATACACAGTATTAAGAACTAAGGGTTTGCAGACTTTTGAACAGAGATCAGTTCGTTCTTTTCTTTGTTGCCATGTTTTGTTTTATGATTGTGCCATTCTGTTATGACCCACAGTTGAATGTGAATCCCGTAAGAAGCAAAATGCATGTGTTTTGCCTGCTCACTCATGTTTTCTTTACAAATGGTACATATATTAGCAATTCTCCATGGGTATGCAAACTTTTGAGCACAATTGTATGTACCAAAGCTGTAGGTTGGAGTGTGAAATATGGCCAATATACCACTGCTAACAGTTAATTTTAGTTGCAATACATTAGGAGTGCCTGGACACAGTGCTTAGTAATGGCATATTGGCCCCAAGATGCCTTATTGCTATTATAAACCAGTTACCTATGGATTTATTATTGTAAACTTTGGTGTGGTGTTATACCTGTGGTATTTATTCTCATATATCAGCCAATCAGCATTCAAAATTGTAAGCACCTGGTTTATAATACTAAATCTAAACCAGAAGTAACCACCTCCTTCCTATACAGTCCTTTGTGGACAACAGTCAGTCAACCTTGTTCAAACTGGGCCCGACTGTTTCCTGCACCAGTCAGTTAACATTGTTTAAACTGGGCCTGACTGTTTCCTGCACCAGTCAGTTAACATTGTTTAAACTGGGCCTGACGGTTTCCTGCACAGACCACTGTAGAAGGGTTAAAATGGCCTATTTTTTGTTGTTGCCTCTGGAGATATGGTATCAGAAATAAGTAGATTTTCTCAGCCAAACCTACGGGGAAGTCTAATACAGGTCAGGATCTATTGTAGTCAGTCACAATGGATATAGAATACTTTCAGATGTTTTGCAAGAAGATAGAAGTTACTAGCCTACTGTCATTCAGACATTCCAAATAGCTACTTTTATATGCCTGAATGAACGTTAAGACCAGGCTGGCTACTTGATTCATCAATAAAGAAATAACGGAAGACAGATTTATGTGCATCTACTCCCTTCAACGTTTGAAATGAGGGATGTCATTATGATGAAATGTAGACTACTAGGCCAGGCTATAACAAAAATATAAAACGGTGCTTGTCACTACCAGACAAGTCAAAACAATGTAAACATTACACGTCACTACCAGACAAGTCAAAACGATGTAAACATTACACGTCACTACCGGACAAGTCAAAACGATGTAAACATTACCCGTCACTACCGGACAAGTCAAAACGATGTAAACATTACACGTCACTACCGGACAAGTCAAAACGATGTAAACATTACACGTCACTACCGGACAAGTCAAAACGATGTAAACATTACCCGTCACTACCGGACAAGTCAAAACGATGTAAACATCACCCGTCACTACCGGACAAGTCAAAACGATGTAAACATCACCCGTCACTACCGGACAAGTCAAAACGATGTAAACATCACCCGTCACTACCGGACAAGTCAAAACGATGTAAACATTACACGTCACTACCGGACAAGTCAAAACGATGTAAACATTACACGTCACTACCGGACAAGTCAAAACGATGTAAACATTACACGTCACTACCGGACAAGTCAAAACGATGTACAAATTTATCGGTCACTGCCAGACAAGTGAAAACAATTTGATGCGGGACAATCAAGAGAAGGTATATATTTTGGTTCTGCTGCTTTTTAAGACTGAATTCTCCCTCATCTGGTATTTTCCAATGGAATCAGACGTTCTACAGTCACTGTTAGGGTTAACTGCCTTGCTCTGTGTGTGTGTTGTCTCTTTCTCCTGGTAGGTGAGGTTTGTGTGGAGGTTGCCATGGGGACAGCGGTTGGCAACAGTGAAGTGTGGTTCCGTTTCAACGAGGGCGTGTCCAACGCTGTGCGACGTAATGTTTACATCAGAGAACTGCTGTAATAGACCCCTTTTTACACATGTTAAGTTAGTTGTTAGTGTTTCAATGACCATGAGCCCTTTTGTCAAACAACCTCTTTATTCTTTTTGATTGACAGTGGAAACAACCAATAAAAACGGTGTATTTGAATAACAGTGGAAACAGCCAATAAAAAGTGTGATTAAGCGGCAAACTCAGATTTGTATCTTTTTAACAAAACTCAATTGCTAAGGACTATATTTAATCTGAAGGGTCACAGATAGTTTAAAGGAAATGTAATGTTAATTTCTGAATTTGCTAACATGCAGATTTTACAGTAGATAAGAGCTCTGGTAATGTGGGAACATTGCCTTTAAACTTGAATCTGAACTACAGACTGAATTGAGCCTTTACTGAAGACTGAACAGGGCCTTTACTACACACTGACCATACAAAATGAATAGAGCCTTTACTACACACTGACCATACATACTGAATAGAGTCTTTACTCCAGGCTGAATATACAACAGACTGAACAGAGCCTTTACTACACACTGACCATACATACTGAACAGAGCCTTTACTACACTGACCATACATACTGAATAGAGCCTTTACTACACACTGACCATACATACTGAACAGAGCCTTTACTACACTGACCATACATACTGAATAGAGCCTTTACTACACACTGACCATACATACTGAACAGAGCCTTTACTACACTGACCATACATACTGAATAGAGTCTTTACTCCAGGCTGAATATACAACAGACTGAACAGAGCCTTTACTACACACTGACCATACATACTGAACAGAGCCTTTACTACACACTGACCATACATACTGAATAGAGCCTTTACTACACACTGACCATACATACTGAATAGAGCCTTTACTACACACTGACCATACATACTGAATAGAGCCTTTACTACACACTGACCATACATACTGAATAGAGCCTTTACTACACACTGACCATACATACTGAATAGAGCCTTTACTACACACTGACCATACATACTGAATAGAGCCTTTACTACACACTGACCATACATACTGAATAGAGCCTTTACTACACACTGACCATACATACTGAATAGTGCCTTTACTACAGGCTGAATGTCCAACAGATTTCATAGAGCCTTGACTCTTAGTGCTGTAAATGATATACTCACATCTCAAATATCCATGTTGGTAGACAGGAAGGCATGTGTTTGAGTTAAAACCATAGACATGGATGTTTAAATACATTTGTGTAACAGATCTGTACACTACGTATAGGTTGAGACTTAACCTGTCAGCAAGTATAGTCAAACAAGGGTAATGTGTCTTTTTGCCCTTGAAGAAAAATGCTATTTTCACTTTAGGTTTTGGGTAGAAGTTCATGAGAATCAATACTTCCGTTCCAAAGTTTTAAAAAAACAGTTCTGATCTCAAACGTTCAGTAGTATTGATTGTACCGGAGAATAATTACACTTGTCACAAAATGATGATAATAGTTGTCTCCACAGACTGCGTAGTTTCTCTGCATGCCATGGTTCATAATTTTGCCACCCAAACATTTAGTTGAGATTAATTCCCCTCTCATAAATGAATGGCCAAAGTTCCATGCACTTGTTGATTCGAGAACAATCTTTGAATGTTCCTTAAAAATTAATAAATTATGCTTTAATGTTAATTGTTAATTTAATAAAATACACTATTGATGTATTATCCTACTTTGCCATGTTATCAAATGGGTATTGAGATTTGTGTAATTTCTATGGTATTGTACTAGTGTTCAGAATTCTGGTATTGTGACATCCCTAATTCGGTTGGGGTTAGGTTTAGGGTATGGAGTTAGAATGGGGTTGGGGTTAGGGTTATGTAAAGTGTTAGGTTTTGGAGAAAAAAGTTTGAATAGGAATAATTTACGGAGTCTCCAGAATTATTGTAAAAAATAGTGTGTAGCTTGGTTTACACCTGATTTTAAGTTTTCTTTGGCTCTGATCTGGTACACATTCTGATTGCGGCCGCATTTACATACAGGTGTCAAGCATGAACAGAAACCCTAACTCTACACTGTCAGTGAACACCTGTTGTTCAAAACATGTGACATGTTATTCGCTTGGATCTTACAGTGAAACCATTTAAAACACACTGACAGATGGCCAAGCAATTATGGCATCAGTATCTTTTAATAAATAAACACATTTGTTTACAGGGAGAGATCAGGAAATCAGGGCAGATATGACAATAACAAGTGAAATATTAATGAAAACGTCAACAAGATCTGAACAAAGGACGCATCTTGGTGTCAGCATTCAGTAGATGTGGCGACGGACAAACAGGAGATGTGGCGTCGGACGACAGGAGATGTGGCGTCGGACGACAGGTGATGTGGCGTCGGACGACAGGTGATGTGGCGTCGGACGACAGGTGATGTGGCGTCGGACGACAGGTGATGTGGCGTCGGACGACAGGTGATGTGGCGTCGGACGACAGGTGATGTGGCGTCGGACGACAGGTGATGTGGCGTCGGACGTACAAGTGGGTGTGGCGTCGGGCGTACAGGTGGGTGTGGCGTCAGGCGTACAGGTGGGTGTGTGCGTGTCTCTGTCTGTTAGAGGATTACACACTTGCCCTTCTCCACCCAGGGATTGGCCCTCATCAGCTCTGGGTTGAGGAACGGGTCATCACACACACACCCCTCAATCCATTTCACCAGTCTGGGAGAGAACATACACTCTGTTAGAACACACCCCTCAATCCATTTCACCAGTCTGGGAGAGAACATACACTCTGTTAGAACACACCCCTCAATCCATTTCACCAGTCTGGGAGAGAACATACACTCTGTTAGAACACACCCCTCAATCCATTTCACCAGTCTGGGAGAGAACATACACTCTGTTAGAACACACCCCTCAATCCATTTCACCAGTCTGGGAGAGAACATACACTCTGTTAGAACACACCCCTCAATCCATTTCACCAGTCTGGGAGAGAACATTCAAGACTGGTAGAAAACACACACAGGTAGAACCCACACTGGTGAAAGTTAGGATTAGTACATACTCTTCAACTGTGGTTTTTGATTAGGACTGGGGCTAGTACATACTCTGTAACAGTGATTTAGGACTAGTCCATACTCTGTAACAGTGATTTAGGAGTAGTACATACTCTGTAAAAGTGATTTAGGACTAGTACATACTCTGTAACAGTGATTTAGGACTAGTACATACTCTGTAACAGTGATTTAGGACTAGTACATACTCTGTAACAGTGATTTAGGACTAGTACATACTCTGTAACAGTGATGGAAGACTTCTCTCTGCTGATTGCTAGCTGGTACTGAAGACTCTCCACTTCTCTCTTCATCTGAGGCAAGTCCAACTCCTCCATCTACATCATATACACACATTATGAATACACACCCATGACAGACATCATATTAACACATTATGAATACACACCCATGACAGACATCATATACACACATTATGAATAAACACCCATGACAGACATCATATATACACACATTATGAATACACACCCATGACAGACATCATATTAACACATGAATAAACACCCATGACAGACATCATATATACACACATTATGAATACACACCCATGACAGACATCATATTAACACATGAATAAACACCCATGACAGACATCATAACACATTATGAATAAACACCCATGACAGAGATATTAACACATTATGAATACACACCCATGACAGACATCATATACACACATTATGAATACACCCATGACAGACATCATATTAACACATTATGAATAAACACCCATGACAGAGATATTAACACATTATGAATAAACACCCATGACAGACATCATATAAACACATTATGAATAAACACCCATGACAGACATCATATTAACACATTATGAATAAACACCCATGACGGACATCATATTAACACATTATGAATAAACACCCATGACGGACATCATATTAACACATTATGAATAAACACCCATGACGGACATCATATTAACACATTATGAATAAACACCCATGACAGACATCATATTAACACATGAATAAACACCCATGACGGACATCATATACACACATTATGAATAAACACCCATGACAGACATCATATACACACATTATGAATAAACAACCATGACGGACATCATATTAACACATGAATAAACACCCATGACGGACATCATATTAACACATTATGAATAAACACCCATGACGGACATCATATTAACACATGAATAAACACCCATGACGGACATCATATACATGAATAAACACCCATGACAGACATCATATACACACATTATGAATAAACACCCATGACGGACATCATATTAACACATGAATAAACACCCATGACGGACATCATATTAACACATTATGAATAAACACCCATGACGGACATCATATTAACACATTATGAATAAACACCCATGACGGACATCATATTAACACATTATGAATACACACCCATGACAGACATCATATATACACACATTATGAATACACACCCATGACAGACATCATATTAACACATTATGAATAAACACCCATGACGGACATCATATTAACACATTATGAATAAACACCCATGACAGACATCATATTAACACATTATGAATAAACACCCATGACCGACATCATATTAACACATGAATAAACACCCATGACAGACATCATATTAACACATTATGAATAAACACCCATGACAGACATCATATTAACACATTATGAATAAACACCCATGACGGACATCATATTAACACATTATGAATAAACACCCATGACAGACATCATATTAACACATTATGAATAAACACCCATGACGGACATCATATTAACACATTATGAATAAACACCCATGACGGACATCATATACACACATTATGAATAAACACCCATGACAGACATCATATTAACACATTATGAATAAACACCCATGACAGACATCATATTAACACATTAAGAATAAACACCCATGACAGACATCATATTAACACATTATGGGTTGATTTTGCAGACAGATTAAGAATCAAACCTGTGAGTGCGTGCATGCGCATCCAGATCTATTGTTAAATGTGGTGTTTAAGAAAACTTACAAATGTTGATTTGGGGTAACTTTTAGATTTAGACATTACATTAGGGTCTGGCGTTATGGCTAAGTTTAACGATAAAGGTTAGGTTTTTGAGGTCAAGGTTCGATTTAAGGAACCTAGATTCTGGGTTAGGTCTCAGTTCTCCACAAGGATAGAAAAACATGGGCTTTTTTTCTACGAAACTAGGTCGTGTGACGTTTTTAGGTCATTACAAGCCTATGCGTTCACACATCCAGCAGCATCCTTTCTAGCATAGCAGATACCGATAACAGGCCTATAGCTCAGTTAATATCTTCTATATATAAGAACACAATCGATAACAGGTTGTAGGCCTATAGCTCAGTTAATATCTTCTATATATCAGAACACAACTGATAACAGGCTGTAGGCCTATAGCTCAGTTAATGTCTTCTATATTTCAGAACACAACTGATAACAGGTTGTAGGCCTATAGCTCAGTTAATATCTTCTATATATCAGAACACAATCGATAACAGGTTGTAGGCCTATAGCTCAGTTAATATCTTCTATTTATCAGAACACAACCAATAACAGGCTGTAGGCTATGACTCGGTCAAGATAATTCCTGATTACATGCTTTACAAAATATTGATTGTGGCTATGTAGGTTTTTATTTACTGTAAGTTACACACTATGATCTCCCGGCCTTAGCTTGAACCAAGTCGTTGTAAGCTTCATTTCTGTTAAATCACACTGACAACAGAAACAGAAGGGATACCGTTTCACTTTATCTTTATCACTTTTTCTCGAGATAAAATCAGAGCTTTTGTGATGCAGTGATGCGTCGGTCTTTTATCTGCCCTATATAAATAAATAATGCTCCGTATTTTAATCAGTATTTAAATAAACAAATAATGCTCTGTTTTAATCTGCCATATGCAAATCAAAGAGTAATGCTTTATGTTTTAACCTGCCCTATTTACATAAACACTATCTAATCTGGCCTGAAATACAATGTTGTCTTAATGAACAAAGACATTAAAGGTAAAATAGAATACAGAGTAGATTAGAACAGAATAGTGTCCGGGATCGGCACTGTGATAATATAATGTATCGACATAAGATTCCTATTAAAGGACCTTCAGACCAGCGCAGACCTGAAGACGAAGAACGTAGTGTTTGTAGTCCTTACAGTTTTACCGGAGACCGGGCGGTTCTTAGCTGCGAGGCTGTGTTCGGATCCAGACGAGCTGCTGTCCCAGCAATATCCCAGACAGAAGGCCTCGCGATTAAAATCTAAAGTAGCCTAACGTAAAAAGAAAGACCGATGGCAGTTTCGACCTTTAATGTCGAGCAGTCGCGGAGTTATGGACGGTCAGGAACGCTTGAGCATCTCGGGGAAGACAAACCGAATACTGCGAGAAAAATCTATTAATCCGCTCCTATCGTCCGTCTGTAGATTTGCTTCCCTCTCTTCCAGCAGACACTCCCTTCCTCGCTCTTCCCCCGGGAGTGGCGCCGCTGTATTTGGTAGTCAAACAAGCAGAGAGGGAGAAATGGAAGGAGTGAGAGGGAGGATGCATGGAAATCCTGTCAGGCAAATTAAGCAGCTGGCTGGGGTCAAGGTTTTCCTGTGTAAGTTTGTCTGAACAGAGTCTGATCCCACCGCTAGTTTAACTTTCAAATATGAAACGGGGGGAAGGAGATTCAAACAAGTGCCTCAGATATTTGATAATTTTTTGACAGATAATTTATAATTTAATTGTGTTATTTAGGAGTAAATTCTATTATAAATAGTATTATATGTTTCCGAATATTGATGCGGACGCTGTGAATATAGGACAATCGTGAATAACAGTTGCATAAAATTTAATTCCCTCGGTGTGTGATCTGTTTTTCTCTAACTTGTTATTTATATCATTATTTAGGATTCATTCATGATAACAGTCTTCTCAATGTATTGTACAGCATTAGTATTTGGTTGAGCAAGTGATTAGAAGCAGAACCGGCTTGATGAGCTGTGCGTCGATGCCAAAACTGCTGTTATTGCCTGGTAAAGCAAGGCCATAATCGGGATTTAGGGAGGGAAAACGTGAGGCAAACATACAACAATATTAATACAAATACATAAAATCACAACCCGATTGTCCACCCTCCAGTGAACACAGCAGAGGATGGCGTGAGCTTTCCTGGAGTCCAACCGGAAAAGTAACCAAGCCATGTTCAGCCGGCCCGCGATTAGGATGATTGTTGTCCCTGGCTGGTTTCGTTCCCTGGTTTTCTCTGTCAGACTATTTAAACAGCGGGAATGTAACTTTTATCAGAGCCATTACATTTTTGCTGAAATAACGTGGGCAAACGGAACGTTTATTAACGGAAGTAAAGTGTACTCTTGTACAATGATTACTGTAGATGGCTAACTCTATACTGCACCTATACTGACAACAATGACACCAACCACTCCATGGCTGGTTCGTTTCTTTAGAAAACAGTATCAAAGGAAGTATACAAGGGTCACATAATACAATTACACTCTTAAATATGAGATTCGTGGTATTACAGAGTGAATATAAATTGTTGTGCGACGGCAGAGAAGTACAGAGTGGATATATTTCTGACAAAAACGTCTGAGAGGGGAATCGAACTGGGGTCAAAACTTAGAAAGGCAGGGATTGTCCCATAAGACCACGGGGCTTGCTGGTAGTCAGTCCACCTCCATGTAGTTTCCAAATGGAACTTTTATCACAGCCATTACATTTTAGCTGGAATAACGTGGGAAACAACTCTTTTTTTTAACGGAAGTTAGAGATTACTGTAGATGGTCGTCCATAGAATAACAATTGAATTGCTAACCACTACGCTATGTGAACTACCAGGAAATCGAAAGCATTGGCTGAATCTCAAATCGCATACTACAAGTACGTACTTCGCTGATTATGGTGAAGTACGTACTGTGTTGTATGTAGTAAGATAGTACGGACTTACTACTTGGAATAATCTAATTGAGCAATTGTTAGCAAGATTGAAGATTCATTTAACACAGCCAACGCTATTTCATTTCATGGCACGTTTGTTTTCCTTTCATTCATGAATAACATTGAAACAATAACTCAATATAGGTGAAGATAACTATTTCGTCAAGTGAAAAGAAAGAATCCTGGAAACCCCTCATTTTTTACTGCGCAATGGGTTGTGATCTATAGGCTATCACCCCAAAAATCATGCACGGATGCGTACTTCAAAAATCCACCAGAAATAGTTGCAATATAACCATAAACAGTTTTATTTCAGGCTTCCTGTAATGTAGCTACTGAAGGTTGTAGCCAGTGAAACAGTTTTATTTCAGGCTTCCTGTAATGTAGCTACTGAAGGTTGTAGCCAGTGAAACAGTTTTATTTCAGGCTTCCTGTAATGTAGCTACTGAAGATTGCAGTCAGTGACATGTTTGTCTTCCCTGAACATAATTTGTTATGTCTGCAGTGAGATTTAAACACTGGTCACTTGGGTGGAAGGACAGACAAAGTAAGTAAGACAGACAGACAGTCAGTCAGTCAGTCATGCTTCTAAATTTACATGGTTTATATATAAGAAAACAAAACATTTGGGAACCCCAATCTATTGTGGTTTATGTCATATACATTTTAATTGATTGTCTGTCACAGGTTTTGAAGTTCACCTTTTCTAACATCTCCATCTAACCTTTTGAGCAGTTTTACTGACATAGTAATTCATGTATATAACATTCCTAGAATGTTCTCCA
This sequence comes from Esox lucius, assembly GCF_011004845.1. Classification (NCBI taxonomy): domain Eukaryota; kingdom Metazoa; phylum Chordata; class Actinopteri; order Esociformes; family Esocidae; genus Esox; species Esox lucius. The sequence continues at coordinate 264,135 of NC_047577.1, forward strand.
CGAGTTAATGTATGAAAGGGAAATAGAAACCACAGGGAAACGGTACATTAAAGCTCTCAAATTCAGGTAAAATTATTTCAATAGGTTATTTGAACAACATTCTCAAAACCTTGCGATTCTACCTTACCAAAATAGCAACATTCCCAAAAGGCTCTCTTTTGGTTCATATAAACAAATATTTTCCACACTGTTCTCAGAATGTTCCATTAAAGTAATTTTTCTAAAGGCATAAGGAAGAACCTTCACGGAACATTGTGGATACATTCTGTGCAAGTTGGGGCTATTGTAAGATATTTTTATATGATAGATGTAGGAATTTCTTGTAAATGAAGATGTACTTAAATAAAGTTGGTTCCGTAGGCATGTGGGTTTTAGTTAAACATTTATTCTGAGCATTTCTGTACAGCTCAACCTCACATTAACAAATACCTAAACTTTATTCAACCAACATCAGCTCAATCTCACATCAACAAATACCTAAACTTTATTCAACCAACATCAGCTCAACCTCCACTCATCTTTAGTCCACTTACAGCATTACCTGTTTTATAAAGAGCATACAAATAAAAGTCAATATTCTTCTTATTAATACATATTACACTATAGAACACAGTCAGGGCATTATTCCATTGTCTTGCTTAAATGATTATCATCATAATCAATTCTATTACTATAATTATTATTTGTTTAATTTCATTATTATCAACATAAGGATCACAGAAGGAGTGTAGGAGACTATATGACATGTTATGGATCAGAATTTAAGGATTTACGTAAATGACATCACCATACGGATCTGAACATATGGATTAATATGACATCACCATACGGATCTGAACATATGGATTAATATGACATCACCATACGGATCTGAACATATGGATTAATATGACATCACCATACGGATCTGAACATATGGATTAATATGACATCACCATACGGATTTCAACATATGGATTAATATGACATCACCATATGGATCTGAATATATGGATTAATATGACATCACCATATGGATTTCAACATATGGATTAATATGACATCACCATATGGATCTGAATATATGGATTAATATGACATCACCATATGGATCTGAACATATGGATTAATATGACATCACCATATGGATCTGAACATATGGATTAATATGACGTCACCTTATGGATCTGAATATATGGATTAATATGACATCACCATATGGATCTGAACATATGGATTAATATGACGTCACCTTATGGATCTGAACATATGGATTAATATGACATCACCATATGGATTTCAACATATGGATTAACATGACATCACCTTATGGATCTGAATATATGGATTAATATGACATCACCATACGTATCTGAACATATGGATTAATATGACGTCACCTTATGTTTCTGAATATATGGATTAATATGACATCACCCTATGGATCTGAATATATGGATTAATATGACGTCACCTTATGGATCTGAATATATGGATTAATATGACATCACCTTATGGATCTGAATATATGGATTAATAGGACATCACCATATGGATCTGAACATATGGATGAATATGATGTCACCTTATGGATCTCAATATATGGATTAATATGACATCACCATATGGATCTGAATATATGGATTAATATGACATCACCATATAGATCTGAACATATGGATTAATATGACATCACCATATGGATCTGAACATATGGATTAATATGACATCACCATATGGATCTGAATTTCAAGCATGTGCTGTGCCAACAGACAGTCTACAGCCCTTCAACTGTTATTGTCATGTCAGTGCCTCCGTTTCATGCATTTAAATTGGCATGTTTTTCACTAATCTACAGACCATTCTGTAACCACAGGGTTACTTTTAATTAAATACAATAATGTTCAATTGGCATTCACGTGTTAAGGTGTAGTGTTTGATGATTTCAGGATAAATTATTGTGTTTCTGTCGGTTCTCTCTGTTGGGTGGTGAATTGCAAAGGAAGTTCACCTTTTATCATGACAACAACTAAAGCTAAAGTGGAGTGACTAAAGAATAAAAAAGAAGTGTTGAAAATGCCAAATTTATGTTTGTAAATTTGCTAGACCTATTCCTATTTCCAGCATTAAAGTCAGGTCTGGAGACTTTTCCGGTTATTTATATTTCAGTTTTGTATTTTATACTGTATAATTTTACTTCTCAATATTAATAGAAATTCCCAGTAAAAACTGCTGAATTTGAAAAAAATAAAAATAAAAATAAATTCAGCTCTAAGGCACTGACATAAAAATCTAAATGTTCAAGGGGTATTAGACTTTATATAAGGCACTGGAGTTACAGTATATATCATCATCTTTATAGATCAGAATGTTTGTATATTTATATATCATCATCTTTACAGATCAGAATGTTTGTATATTTATATAAATCACCTTATGGGTCAGAATGTATGGATTTATAGAACATCACCATATGTGTCAGAATGTATGGATTTATAGAACATCACCATATGGGTCAGACTGTATGGATTTATAGAACATCACCATATGGGTCAGAATGTATGGATTTATAGAACATCACCATATGGGTCAGACTGTATGGATTTATAGAACATCACCATATGGGTCAGACTGTATGGATTTATAGAACATCACCATATGGGTCAGAATGTATGGATTTATAGAACATCACCATATGGGTCAGAATGTATGGATTCATATGACATCACCATATGGGTCAGAATGTATGCATTCATATGACATCACCATATGGGTCAGAATGTATGGATTTATAGAACATCACCATATGGGTCAGAATGTATGGATTTATAGAACATCACCATATGGGTCAGACTGTATGGATTTATAGAACATCACCATATGGGTCAGAATGTATGGATTTATAGAACATCACCATATGTGTCAGAATGTATGGATTTATAGAACATCACCATATGGGTCAGAATGTATGGATTTATAGAACATCACCATATGGGTCAGAATGTATGGATTTATAGAACATCACCACATGTGTCAGAATGTATGGATTTATAGAACATCTCCATATGGGTCAGAATGTATGGATTTATATGACATCACCATATGGGTCAGAATGTATGGATTCATATGACATCACCATATGGGTCAGAATGTATGGATTCATATGACATCACCATATGGGTCAGAATGTATGGATTTATAGAACATCACCATATGGGTCAGAATGTATGGATTTATAGAACATCACCATATGGGTCAGAATGTATGGATTTATAGAACATCACCATATGGGTCAGAATGTATGGATTTATAGAACATCACCATATGTGTCAGAATGTATGGATTTATATAACATCACCATATGGGTCAGAATGTATGCATTCATATGACATCACCACATCGTATAGATAATGAGCTTTGCAGGTCCAGGCTTACATTGTATGGAAGTGTCACAAGATTTTAACTAAAGGAACTAATCAAAACAAAGACTAAGATAAAACAACACATCCAAGGCACTCATAGACACAGCAGGGTCAAATGTTAGAGGTCAGGGGTTGACATGACAACACGAATGCACTGCAGCAATAGCTACTGGTCAGTAGGAAGTCTGGGCTGTATTGAGGGATGTTTAACATCAGTTCAGGAACATTTAGCAGGTTTAAAGTTCATAACAGCAGGCCCCAGTGAAAAGTGTGCATGCTGCATTTTCATTCTGTGTCTCAAATTGCAGCCAATGTAGCATGATAGCCTTTACCAGACACCTAGAACCTTATTTCCTGTTTAGTTTGCATTTTGGGACTTACCCTCAGTGATTCTTGTGCTCAGTGTCAAACCTCATACAGCTTTGGGCTTCATACCGGGTGGTGCCATATACTTTATATTTCAGACTAAAAATGTACATTTTAGAATTGTATCCAGAGCCACTTAAAAAAGCAACTTATTTCAAATTTTTAGGATTTTTTCCTTTGACCTTTTGGTTACTGGCCCTAAACTGTACCCACCAGACTCCACTCCACCCAAAAAATAATGTAAATAATGTACATTATGTCATAGACTTTACCATTTATTTATAGTGTACTTTTTATTTAATATTATAGACTTCCCCAATCATTTAACTCCTCAAATACATTTCATATCATATACTTCACAAATAATTTAAATGATCTACTTTCTAATATTTCAGACTTTAAAAATAATTTAAATAATCAACTTTATATTATATACTAAACTATACAAGTAATTTAAAGTCCATTGTATTTTATATCATAGACTGTACAGACTATGTAAATAGTCTACTTAGTATTATATCAGACTTTACAAATAATTTAAAGTCAGCTTTATTTTGTAGCATACACTTTACATTTAATGTCAATTGAATAAGGGTACTTCATTTCATATAATAGACTTTACAGGGAATTTAGATAGTTATCTTTGTGTCCTACTTTAGACCAGAGCCCTGGTGGGTAGGAAATACATTGTATCAGACCAAATAATTAGCTTCTATCTCAAATACTGTGTAGATATACATCAGTTTAGCTTTACTACAGATATAGTACAGAATATACTGTATGGCAAATATAAACAGTCACTCCCAAATTGATTGGCAACCTTGATAAAGACAAGCAAATAAGGTTAATAAGATACTGTTCCCACATGACACCAGACCCACATCAAAATCAACTAAGACATTTAGAATTTAGAAAATCAACATTTTGCATTGGCCATCTCAATTCAATCTCATAAAAATGTGTTTTGAATCAGTCCGTAAGCACAGACAGAAGGATCTCATGGAAATATCCTGTGTGGAGGAAGAAGGGACTCAGTTATTCAGCCATTTCAGTTATCTTTGAAACCATTCTCAAACTTTCTATTTGATGAATTAACTAATTTTGATGGAATCCTTTGAATAATGAGCAGTACAATATCTTCTAATGATTCAAATTATAATATAGCTCATCTGTGCTATTTTATACAGCCTTTTGTTGCTTATGTTTATCAAGGGTGACTGAATATTAAATAAGCTCTACTAGACATGGGTGCTACTATTCTACCTATGGATATGGTATTATTAAACCTGATTTAGTCTGTCTGACTGTCTGATATCAGGGGCCAGAAACACAGAGCAACAACAATAACAGGGAACTACAACCTTTCACTCATTCACAACAACATAATGAACAACAACAGCTACAATAACTATGGTGATTCACATCAGATGACAAAGAGAGTTCATATGAGCTCCTCTTCTAAAACACAGCTTTACAGCAGCAGTCCTTATAAATATTACCAAGAGGAAGTGGATGCACACAAATACACATCACCTCTCTGTCTGTCTACTTTTAACCTGTCTGTCTGTCTGCCTGCCTTCCTGTCTGTCAGTCTACTTTTAACCTGTCTGTCTGCCTTCCTCTGTCAGTCTACTTTAAACCTGTGTGTCTATATGTGCTCAACACCTTGTGTATGTCTGCCTTCCTGTCTGTCTGGGTACTTTTAACCAGCGTGTATATATTTGCTTAACGTCTTGTGTATGTCTGTCTATCTGTGCTTAACCTGTGACTGAAGTGGACTAAATAACAACATTTTTCTGTACCCTGTAGTGACTATTCACAAATACTCAATGGGTTAGTCCCTGTTAGTGATTGCCCAATATCTAGTCAACATAGAGCCAGAATCTTGTGCAAATATATTCCTTAGACTTATCGGCCTATATATAGGATATATATATATATATATATATATGGTCTCTTATGGTGGGTTTGTAAATTCGTCTCTGCTAGCAGGGACAATTGACCCACTGATCTATTATTAGTCTGCTGGGCCATCACTAGCAGGGACTATTGACCCACTGATCTATTATTAGTCTGCTGGGCCATCACTAGCAGGGACTATTGACCCACTGATCTATTATTAGTCTGCTGGGCCATCACTAACAGGGACTATTGACCCACTGATCTATTATTAGTCTGTTGGGCCATCACTAGCAGGGACTATTGACCCACTGATCTATTATTAGTCTGCTGGGCCATCACTAGCAGGGACTATTGACCCACTGATCTATTATTAGTCTGTTGGGCCATCACTAGCAGGTACTATTGACAGAAAAACTCTCTGTGACTGAACCCACTGCAGTAACAGGTTAAGATCTTATGTCTGTCTATCTGTGCTTAACACCTTGTGCTTGTCTGTCTGTCTTTCTGTGCTTAACACCTTGTGCTTGTCTGTCTGTCTGTCTGTTTATCTGTGCTTAACACCTTGTCTCTCTGTCTATCTGTGCTTGTCTGTTTGTCTATCTCTCTGTGCTTAACTCATTCTGTCTCTGTCTGTCTGTCTTTCTGTGCTTAACTCTTTCTGTCTGTCTGTCTTTCTGTGCTTTACTCATTTTGTCTATCTGTCTGTCTTTCTGTGCTTAACTTATTCTGTCTGTACTCATCCTCTGGAGCCCCACAGTAGAAAGATCGGGTTTCAGGGGAAATAAAAGAGTGTCTGTCTCAATTGCTCCTTTTGGACATTTATAAGTTAACACTCCATTTTAACTCATGCCCAACATCTATAGGATTGGTTGAACAGTGCAGGAGAGAAACTTATCCAGAACATGAATGTAGGCCTCTCAACTGTTTCTGTAACGCCTATAAGATCAGACTATATTGACTATATTAGATCATTGTCTGTCCGTCTGCTGGATTAGGTCACAGTCTGTCGGTTGTCTGTCAGTCAATCTATGTGCTTTCAGAAAACTCCTTGACCATTACGAGGGGAGGAGGGAGAATACTAACATCAACAACTTCCTGCTTTGGGAATACCCATCACCCATCACCACGGTAACATCACCACAGTAACATCAACATGGTTGGCCAAAGCCCTATGATGAACACACAGGAATAGTTCTATCAGGAGCCACAGTGCACCCTGGAACAGTTGGGGTACGAGGGGGACCTCTGGGTTGATCGCCACGGCAACGGTAGCAACTTTAGTCCAGCATAGCATCCAGCTGGTCGGCCAGATCGTCAAACATGCTACCAATGTCATCCAGAATATTGACTGTCTTCTCCTCTACAAGACAACTGGAGAGTGGAGGAGGAGAGGAGGAGAGAAGGAGTAGAGGGAGGAAGTAAGGAGGTGAGAATGTAGACATAAATACGAAGAGAGAGGATGGAAGGAGAGGGAAAGGGGGAGAGTGACAGGGAGAGAGAGAGACAGGGAGAGAGACAGACATGGAGAGAGAGAGACAGGGAGAGAGAGACAGGGAGAGAGAGACAGGGAGAGAGAGAGACAGGGAGAGAGAGAGACAGGGAGAGAGTGACAGGGAGAGAGTGACAGCGAGAGAGTGACAGGGAGAGAGAGACAGGTAGAGAGAGACAGAGAGAGAGACAGAGAGAGAGAGACAGGGAGAGAGAGACAGGGAGAGAGAGACAGGTAGAGAGAGACAGGGAGCGAGTGACAGGGAGAGAGAGACAGGTAGAGAGAGACAGGGAGAGAGAGACAGGGAGAGAGAGACGGGAAGAAGCAGGAAGGAGAGAAGTAGATGGATGAGTGAAGGAGAGAGACAGAAAAGAAAGAGACAGGCAATGGGAGGGAGGAAGAGAAGTAGAGTACAAAGGGAAGAGGAGAGAGAGACATTTATAAATCTTCTCACGTTCAAGAATTGGAAAAAACTGTTGTGAGTAATTTAATTGATGTGTGTAATTGGATTGTTGTGTTAAATTAGATTTTTGTGCGTAATTGAATAATGTGCACAATTGGATTATTGTTCGTAATTGAATAATGTGCACAATTGGATTGTTGTGTTTAATTGGATTGCTGTGTATAATTTAATTGATTTGTGTAATTGAGTTGCTGTGTGTAATTGGATTGTTTTGTGTAATTAGGTTTCTGTGTGTATGTATGCATATGTGTGTGTGTAACTTTCTGGTTGTGTGTAACTTACTGGTTGTGTGTGTCGTCCTGGTTGTGTGTAACTTACTGGTTGTGTGTGTCGTCCTGGTTGTGTGTAACTTACTGGTTGTGTGTGTCGTCCTGGTTGTGTGTAACTTACTGGTTGTGTGTGTCATCCTGGTTTCGTCTAACTTACTGGTTGTGTGTGTCGTCCTGGTTGTGTGTAACTTACTGGTTGTGTGTGTCGTCCTGGTTTCGTCTAACTTACTGGTTGTGTGTGTCGTCCTGGTTTCGTCTAACTTACTGGTTGTGTGTGTCATCCTGGTTGTGTGTAACTTACTGGTTTCGTCTGACTTACTGGTTGTGTGTGTCGTCCTGGTTGATCTTCTGCTCCACAGCCTCCAGAGCTGCTGCTAGGGAGGCGCTGGTCTCCTCCAGCCTTTGATGATGCTCCTCCTCCTTCTCTTCTGGATTCTGCTCCTTGGCTTGCTCCACTTCTTTTGCTCTCCTTCTCTCTGCTCTCCTATCCACCTCCACCTTCTCTACTTCTCTGCCATCCTCTTTCAGTACCTCCTCACCTTCCTTCCCTCCCATTAGGTCCACAGAGAGCCCGGCAATGGAGGAGCGGGGGGGTTTGATGGGGTGGGGAGTCGAGCCGGGAGTGGAGGGGGTCTGAGGCGTGGAAGGGGTGGTGGCAGGGGAGGAGTTGTGAGGGAGGTCTGAAACAGGGAGAGGGCTTGAGGAGGACAGAGGAGAGGACAGAGAGGGCTTGGTGGGTTTAGGAGCGGTGGGGGGAGGGCTGGGTTTAGGGGAGACCGGGGGAGGCAACCGCCTTGGCTCCACTAGGGCAGAGAGAAAAACCAGAGGTAACTATGTTGAAACGGGTGATAAACAGTACAGTGGTGTCACAGTTCGGTACGGTTTGGATACATCGACTAAATAAATGCCTGAGGAATATGTCATTTTACTTAGATTTACTTAGATTTTCCATTTATTAAAATAGGAAACATGGGTAGGAGAATATGGAAACAAAGGGAAAATAAACACCAGTGCCTGCCATATTGTCATGGTGCGGTGAGCAGCAGCGCCACCGTGCCATATTTCCACAAGTTCCCATATTCTCACGAACACATCCCGGACTGTCACATGTTTCCCATCTTCCACACCAGGTCCCAATCTAGCTCGTTTGTATGTGTATATATGTTTCCCCTCTGCTCCCCACATTGTGGATCATTGTTGCTGTTGCTTGTCATTGTTGCTGGCTGTTAGTATACCGGTGAGTGTTGTTAAATTACTGTTGAATGTTGATTGTTAAGACGCGTTGTCGCGCACTTTATTTTCATCAGTATTTAGTTTCGTTTTCCGTTCGTGTTTGGTTTGTTTGTTGTTTTAATAAAAACCCACGAACGAGAGTACTGCCTGCGCCTGGTTCCTCCAACACTACACCGCGACGAGTTGTTACAGAATGATCCACCGCAACTGGAGCCAGCAGGCAGCCCCTCCAGAGAGGGTGTATACGTGGAGGGGCGATTGGGGGTCTGACTCCCTCTCATCGGACGATGACGAAGCGGTCTATGAGAGAGTGGAGGAGGATCCCCTTGGGGAGCAGTGCTGGGGGTTGCCCCAAGACGGGTTCGGGGTGCCGCTGTGGGGCATGGACCAGTATGGAGTGGTCAAGCCCCTCACCAAAGAGCAAGGGGAGCTGGTGAAGGGTCTCCTGCAGGACATGCAGGAGGCAGGAAGGACAGGACGCAGGCGAGGCCGGAGGAAGAAGAGGGCGAGGTGCCCAACGCTTGGTCCGAGGTCCCCCCAGGAAAATTTTAGGGGGGGGCTGAGAGGGTGCCCGAGGGAAGTCCCGACGGCGCCCCCTCTATGTCCGGTGCCTCCTCGACCCCGTGCAGGCTGGCCAGGCTGTAGGCTGGCAATTAGGCGCACACCGCTTCCTGCTCCGCGGCCTTCCGCCGCCCCTGTCCCTGCGCCACGGCGCCGATTGCCCCCTGCTGCATCGGAGCAGCAGCCAGCGCCTCCTACCTGCCAGCAGCGGCAGTCAGCGCCTCCTGCTGCATTGGAGCAGCAGCCAGCGCCTCCTACCTGCCAGCAGCGGCAGTCAGCGCCCCCTGCTGCATTGGAGCAGCAGCCAGCGCCTCCTTCCTGCCAGTGGCAGCAGCCTGCACCGCCTGAGGCCGAGGAGGAGTGGCCTGCACCGCCTGAGGCCGAGGAGGAGTGGCCTGCACCGCCTGAGGCCGAGGAGGAGTGGCCTGCACCGCCTGAGGCCGAGGAGGAGTGGCCTGCACCGCCTGAGGCCGAGGAGGAGTCGCCTGCACCGCCTGAGGCCGAGGAGGAGTGGCCTGCACCGCCTGAGGCCGAGGAGGAGTGGCCTGCACCGCCTGAGGCCGAGGAGGAGTGGCCTGCACCGCCTGAGGCCGAGGAGGAGTGGCCTGCACCGCCTGAGGCCGAGGAGGAGTGGCCTGCACCGCCTGAGGCCGAGGAGGAGTGGCCTGCACCGCCTGAGGCCGAGGAGGAGTGGCCTGCACCGCCTGAGGCCGAGGAGGAGTGGCCTGCACCGCCTGAGGCCGAGGAGGAGTGGCCTGCACCGCCTGAGGCCGAGGAGGAGTGGCCTGCACCGCCTGAGCTTGCCGGGGTTTGGCTGCCACCGCCCTCTCCTGTCCCGGCCGCCCCGGCGCCCCTTCCTGTCCCGGCCGCCCCGGCGCCCCTTCCTGTCCCGGCCGCCCCGGCGCCCCTTCCTGTCCCGGCCGCCCCGGCGCCCCTTCCTGTCCCGGCCGCCCCGGCGCCTCCGTCGGCTCTTCCGGCTACCGACCCACCGTCGGCTCTTCCGGCTACCGACCCACCGTCGGCTCTTCCGGCTACCGACCCACCGTCGGCTCTTCCGGCTACCGACCCACCGTCGGCTCTTCCGGCTACCGACCCACCGTCGGCTCTTCCGGCTACCGACCCACCGTCGGCTCTTCCGGCTACCGACCCACCGTCGGCTCTTCCGGCTACCGACCCTCCTTCGGCTCTTCCGGCTACCGACCCTCCTTCGGCTCTTCCGGCTACCGACCCTCCTTCGGCTCTTCCGGCTACCGACCCTCCTTCGGCTCTTCCGGCTACCGACCCTCCTTCGGCTCTTCCGGCTACCGACCCTCCTTCGGCTCTTCCGGCTACCGACCCTCCTTCGGCTCTTCCGGCTACCGACCCTCCTTCGGCTCTCCCGGCTACCGACCCTCCTTCGGCTCTCCCGGCTACCGACCCTCCGCCGGCCACCGACCCTCCGTCGGCTCTCCCGGCTACCGACCCTCCGCCGGCCACCGACCCTCCGTCGGCTCTCCCGGCCTCTGACCCTCCGCCGGCCACCGACCCTCCGTCGGCTCTCCCGGCCTCTGACCCTCCGCCGGCCACCGACCCTCCGTCGGCTCTCCCGGCCTCTGACCCTCCGCCGGCCACCGACCCTCCGTCGGCTCTCCCGGCTCCTGACCCTCCGCCGGCTCCTGATCTTCAGCCGGTTCTGCCTCCCCGGCCTGTCCCGACGGCTCCGCCTCCCTGGTTAGTCGCGGCTGTTCCGCCCCCTCGGCGGGTTTGTGCCGATGGGGGTACTGTGCTGCCCCGCCCCCCCTCCCTTGGGCTGGGGTTCGTCTTGGCCCGTCCGGTGGCCGGGCCTTTGGGGGGGGGTACTGTCATGGTGCGGTGAGCAGCAGCGCCACCGTGCCATATTTCCACAAGTTCCCATATTCTCACGAACACATCCCGGACTGTCACATGTTTCCCATCTTCCACACCAGGTCCCAATCTAGCTCGTTTGTATGTGTATATATGTTTCCCCTCTGCTCCCCACATTGTGGATCATTGTTGCTGTTGCTTGTCATTGTTGCTGTCTGTTAGTATACCGGTGAGTGTTGTTAAATTACTGTTGAATGTTGATTGTTAAGACGCGTTGTCGCGCACTTTATTTTCATCAGTATTTAGTTTCGTTTTCCGTTCGTGTTTGGTTTGTTTGTTGTTTTAATAAAAACCCACGAACGAGAGTACTGCCTGCGCCTGGTTCCTCCAACACTACACCGCGACGAGTTGTTACACATATAAAATGAAATTAAATTGTAATTTAAAATGGTGCCTAGTCCAGCAGCATATATCTAAATGAATTCACATGGCAGTGCCTTAAACAAATAGGACCACTTGAAACTGGTTAATAACTTCTACCTGAGAAAATGTATTATATTTTCCATGTAAAAATAAATGAATAAATGATTAGTCATGTTACTCGTATTGCCACTCAAATAGGTTATCGTCAATTAAACAGAGCCTATATGTTGTAGAAGTTTTATCCTCCTCATTTGCAATCCCAGTTATAGTTCACAGGGAAACCGAAATGTTCTCAGGCCTGAATGATACTGTGGCATCTTCTAGTTCTGGCTTGCCAATCCTTGCCATGTTGCTCCATTGCATTTAGCTAACTGCTAATTCCTTTTCCCAGCTCTGTCCTCGCTGGAGTGAAATAAGGAATGAGTGGAGGTGCACACCGCAACGAGACAAAACAAATATAAAACAACTTAATTACTATGTGACCACGGACCCTGAACCAAACTGTTCAATATGAATACACAAACCATTTCATAGATTATGTTTGATGTCAGAGGTCAGGTAATAGAGGTCAACTGATAGGTCAAGGGTACAATGTCAGGGTTATAGGTCAAAGATTAGAACATCAGAGAGAGCTGAACTCACCAGGAGTGTCGACCTCGGGCCCTGGCAGGGGTACTCGCCTCGTTGGGGTTGGAGGGTCCTGGGGCTGCTGTCTCCTCACAGCAATCCAGGGTTTCGGAGAAACTGGTGGCTTCAGTGGGCTCCTGACTTCTAACCAATCACAGTTCTCCCTCCGAGAGGCCGCCTCCACCTCCGCCTCGGAAACTGGCCTCCTTCGCAGAACAACTCGCTGTGATTGGTCAACCCCTCCGTTCAGCTGCTGGGGGGCCAGTAGTCCACGATGCAATTGGTCAAAGCTTGGCCTGCAGGTCTCTGCTTGGTCAATGGTCTTCCGGCTGCTGCTTGGTTGGAGGCTGCCAGATGTGCGGCTTGCTGATTGGTTGATGCTGGTAGTGCTAATCGCTGGTTGGCTGTTGCCAGTGCTGTCATCTGGTTGGTCATTGCAAAGCTCTCTGCTGCGTGGGCGTCGCCGGATGGTGTCTGTCTCTGTCAAATGGAACTTCTCGCCGTCAGAGTAGTGTAGAGGGCGGGGCTTCCTCCTGGGCACCAATCACAATCACTATTAGACCATGTCAATGAACTATATACTGATTTAGTGAAAAAAACATTATCAGAGAAACTGATAAAGTTAGAATCGTGAGATTAAACTGATGAGGTTAAACTGATAAAGTTAGACTAATGAGGTTGAACTGATAAAGTTAGACAGATAAAGTTTGACTAATGAGGTTGAACTGATTTACAGTGAGGGAAAAAAGTATTTGATACCCTGCTAATTTTGTACATTTGCCCACTGACAAAAAAATTATCAGTTTATAATTTTAATGGCAGGTTTATTTGAACAGTGAGAGACAGAATAACAAAAAATAAATCCAGAAAAAGGCATGTCAAATATGTTATAAATTTATTTGCATTTTAATGAGTATTTTATCCCCTTTCAATCAGAATGATTTCTGGCTCCCAGGTGTCTTTTATACAGGTAATGAGCTCTTAAAGGGAGTGCTCTTAATCTCAGTTTGTTATCTATATAAAAACTCTCCACCATGGCCAAGACCAAAGAGCTGTCCAAGGATGTCAGTGATAAGTTTGTAGACCTACACAGGCCTACACACGGCTGGAATGGGCTACAAGACCATCGCCAAGCAGCTTGGTGAGAAGGTGACAACAGTTGGAGGGATTATTCGCAAATGGAAGAAACACAAAATAACTGTCAATCTCCCTGGGTCTGGGGCTCCATGCAAGATCTCACCTCGTGGAGTTCCAATGATCATGAGAACGGTGAGGAATCAGCCCAGAACTACACGGGGGGATCTTGTCAATGATCTCAAGGCAGCTGGGATGATAGTCACCAAGAAAACAATTGGTAACATATTACGCCGTGAAGGACTGAAATCCTGCAGCACCCACAAGGTGCCCCTGCACATGTACAGGCCCATCTGAAGTTTGCCAATGAACATCTGAATGATTCAGAGGAGAACTGGGTGAAAGTGTTGTGGTCAGATGAGACCAAAATCGAGCTCTTTGGCATCAACTCAACTCGCCTTGTTTGGAGGAGGAGGAATGCTGCCTATGACCCTAAGAACACCATCCCCACAGTCAAACATGGAGGTGGAAACATTATGCTTTGGCGGTGTTTTTCTGCTAAGGGGACAGGACAACTTCACAGCATCAAAGGGACAATGGAAGGGGCCATGTATCGTCAAATCTTGGGTGAGAACCTCCTTCCCTCAGCCAGGGCATTGAAAATGGGTCGTGGATGGATATTCCAGCATGACAATGACACACGGCCGAGGCAACAAAAGAGTGGCTCAAGAAGAAGCACATTAAGGTCCTAGAGTGGCCTAGCCAGTGTTGTTATTCTGTCTCTCACTGTTCAAATAAACCTACCATTAAAATTATGGCCAAACGTACAAAATCAGCAGGGGATCAAATACTTTTTCCCTGTAGTTAGACTGAGAAAGTTAGAATAATGATGTTGAAGTGATAAAGTTAGATTGATTGACCTTCGATTTATGGTTGCTGTTCCATCTGTAATAAGCCCCTCCGCTGTTGGGATAACAACCGTGGAACGTGGGCGGGGTTCTGGGCGTGGTTCTGGGCATGGATTTGTGTGTGGAGGTGGAGACTCGGTCTGAGGGTCGGTCTGGTCAGGAAGAGGGCCGCTGATTGTCCGACGACGATTCATGATGTCATCATCGGACCCCAGACCACCAGACCCTGCCTGACGACGCAATGCTGCCGGACTCACCTGGCAAATTATTATTTCAATAAACATCAGGTATGTTTTCTTGGTTACAGGGTGAGAATTTAGAGGTTCAGGGTTAGAGTTTAGGGATTAGAGGTTATGATAAGAAGTTAGGGTTTAGAGGGAAATAGAGGTTATGATGAGAAGTTAGGGTTAAGAGGATAGAGGGGATTAGAGGTTATGATAAGAAGTTAGGGTTTAGAGGGGATTAGAGGTTATGATAAGAAGTTAGGGTTTAGAGGGGATTAGAGGTTATGATAAGATGTTAGGGTTTAGAGGGGATTAGAAGTTATGGGTTACAGACCTGAGATGGGTTGAGGTAGCTGGCACTGCCCCCCATGGTTCTTGGGAGGGTTTTAGCTCCTCCCCCTCCTGTCCCAGCTCCTCCCATTGACGTCTCCAACATGGCGGCGATGCTGCGGACACTCCCCCCCACACCCTCTGACCTCATCAGACTCACCTCCCCCTCTCTCCTTCTCTCTGCCATACCTCCACAGTCACTCGCTCTTCTCTCTCTGAACCACCCCTCCCCTAACCCTGCCCCCAGAAGCCCCCCATGCCCCTCCACCAGCCCATCCCCTAACCCCTCTCCTAGTCCATCACCCCCAGAGATAGAGGAACAGGACCGTTTGGGTGGAGTTGGGGGCCGTCCTTTTCTCCTTGGCCGCAGAGTGACTGATGATTGGCTGCGGTTGACAAGGGCATCGTTAGCAGTGGGGCTACGAGCCGAGCTGCTGCGGCAGACAGTAGCATATCTGGGGGCGGAGTCTGGAACAGAGTGAGCATCTGCTTCACACCCAGAGTAGCCAATTAGACTGTTAGTTTGCTGACGCTCATCCTCCATTGGTAGGCAGAGTAAAGGAACTGACACCCCTTCCTGGATTGGCGATTCAGTTGGTAGGGGCTGTGTGGAAGGGCGGGCTCTAGCCTTGGGGGAGGAGAGATGTGCCTTGGTGGGTGTGTGAGGTGGGGAGGTGGGTGGTGTTGAGGAACCAATCCCAGGCCGAGGTTTGGCGAGGGGAGGTTTCTGGCACCTTCCAATGGAGGGAGGAGGGGTAGAGGGGGGAGGGGTAAAGGATGGAGGCGTGGAGGGGGGAGGGGTGGATAATGGAGGAGTCCTGGGCTCAGATTGCCTCTCTCCACCCTGTAACGCCCCCAGCCTCTTCACTGCTAACATCAACTTCTTCTGGTGACCTGAGAGGGAGAAAGATGAAGGAGAAAGAGATGAAGGAGAAAGATGAAGAGAGTGGGAGAAAGAGATGAAGAGATGAAGGAGAAAGAGATGAAGGAGAAAGAAGAAGAGAGAGGGAGAAAGAGAGAAAGACAGAGAGGGGTATAGTTTGTACAACATTCTGCAACAGGTGGCCCAAGGGACATATCTGGCTACCTAGCAATATAACCTCTTATGGGCCCTACATGTTATGAGGCCTATGTGTTATGAGATCTAGATGTTATGAGGCTGACATATTAAGACATACCTGTCATGAGGCCTACATGTTATGAGGCCTATGTGTTATGAGATCTAGATGTTATGAGGCTGACATATTAAGACATACCTGTCATGAGGCCTACATGTTATGAGGCCTATGTGTTATGAGATCTAGATGTTATGAGGCTGATATGTTAAGACATACCTGTCATGAGGCCTACATGTTATGAGACATACATGTTATGAGGCCTATGTGTTTTGAGATCTAGATGTTATGAGGCTGACATGTTAAGACATACCTGTCATAAGGCCTACATGTTATGAGGCCTATGTGTTATGAGATCTAGATGTTATGAGGCTGACATGTTAAGACATACCTGTCATGAGGCCTACATGTTATGAGGCCTATGTGTTATGAAATCTAGATGTTATGAGGCTGACATGTTAAGACATACCTGTCATGAGATCTACATGTTAAGATACCTACCTGTTATGAGACCTACATTTTATGAGGCCTAAATGTTAGGAGATCTACAAGTTAAGAGATCTACATATTAGGAGACCTACCTGTTATGAGACCTACATTTTATGAGGCCTAAATGTTAGGAGATCTACAAGTTAAGAGATCTACATATTAGGAGACCTACCTGTTATGAGACCTACATTTTATGAGGCCTAAATGTTAGGAGATCTACAAGTTAAGAGATCTACATATTAGGAGACCTACCTGTTATGAGACCTACAACCCCGTTTCCAAAAAAGTTGCTGCGTAAAATGTAAATAAAAATTTGACACTGTGTATAATGTAAATAAAAAGTTGACACTGTGTATAATGTAAATAAAAAGTTGACACTGTGTATAATGTAAATAGAACAGAATGCAATGATGTGCAAATAATTTAAACCCTATATTAAATTGAAAATAGTATAAAGACAACATATCAAACGTTGAAACTAAGACATTTTATTATTTCTTGAAAAATTTAAGCCATCTTTGAATTTGATGCAAAATGTTTCAAAAAAGTTGGGACAGAGGCAACAAAAGACAGGAAAAGTTGTGTATTGCTACAAAACTAAACCTGGTGTCAACAGATCGGTAACATGATTGGATATTAAAAGATAATTCCAGAGAGGATGGGTCTGTCAGAATGAGGATGGGGAGGGGTTCACCAGTCTGTGAAAGACTGGGCAGCCAAATGGTGCAACAATTTAAGAATAACGTTTCTCAACATAAAATTGCAAAGAGTTTGGGGATTTCATCATCTATGGTACATAATATCATTAAAAGATTCAGAGTATCTGGAGAAATCTCTGTATACAAGGGACAAATATTGGATGGCCATGATCTTCGGGCCCTCAGACAGCACTGCATTAAAGACAAACATGATTCTGTAATGGAAATCACTGCATGGGCTCAGGAACCCTTCCGAAAACCATTGTCTGTAAACACAGTACATCACTGTATCCATAAATGCAAGTTAAAACTACCATGCAAAGAAGAACCAGATATAAACAAGATCCAGAACAGCTGCCGCCTTCTCTGGGACCGAGCTCATTTAAGTGTGGGACCTGAGGAGACCAATTGTTGTAGTTTTGAGTAAAATGTTTTCCCATCCATCATCCATCATCTTCCGCTTATCCGGGGCCGGGTCGCGGGGGCAGCAGTCTAAGCAGGGATGCCCAGACTTCCCTCTCTCCAGAGACTTCCTCCAGCTCTTCCGGGGGGACACCGAGGCGTTCCCAGGCCAGCCGGGAGACATAGTCCCTCTAGCGTGTCCTAGGTCTTCCCCGGGGTCTCCTCCCGGTGGGACGGGACCGGAACACCTTCCCAGGAAGGCGTTCCAGAGGCATCCGAAACAGATGCCCAAGCCACCTCAGCTGACCCCTCTCGATGTGGAGGAGCAGCGGCTCTACTCTGAGCTCCTCCCGGGTGACCGAGCTTCTCACCCTCTCTCTAAGGGATCGCCCAGCCACCCTGCGGAGAAAGCTCATTTCGGCCGCCTGTATCCGGGATCTTGTCCTTTCGGTCATGACCCAAAGCCCAGGGGACGTAGATTGCCCGGTAAATCGAGAGCTTCGCCTTGCGGCTCAGCTCTTTCTTTACCACAACAGGCCGATACATCGACCGCATTACTGCAGAAGCTGCACCGATCCGTCTGTCAATCTCCCGTTCCATCCTTCCCTCACTCATGAACAAGACCCCTAGATACTTAAACTCCTCCACTTGAGGCAGGCACTCTCCAACAACCTGAAGTGGGCAAGCCACCCTTTTCCGAATGAGGACCATGGCCATAGCTCGGTCATTTGGAGGTACTGATTTTCATCCCCACCGCTTCACATTTGGCTGCAAACCGTCCAAGTGCATGCTGAAGGTCCTGGCTTGAAGGGGCCAACACGACAACATCATCCGCAAAGAGCAGAGACGAAATCGTGTGGTCCCCAAACCTGACACCCTCCGGCCCCTGGCTGCGCCTAGAAATTCTGTCCATAAAAATTACGTTTTCCCGTTATTGCTTGATATTGGATTTCAGCTGCTCAACAGTTTGGGGTCTCCTTTGTCCTGTTTTCTTTTCATAATGTGCCAAATGTATTCAAGGGGCGACAGGTCTGGACTGCAGACAGGCCAGTTTAGCATCCAAACCTTTTTGTTACAGAGCCTTGCTGCTGTAATACAGTTGTGCTCAAAAGTTTGCATACCCTTGGAGAATTGGTCATTTCTAAAGAAAACATGAGTGAGCAGGCAAAACACGTCCATTCGTCTTGGCAAAATGCCTCCAGGTCATGCAAAGTCTTAGGCTGTCTTGCATGAACCGCACATTTGAGATCTCCCCAGAGTGGTTGGATGATATTAAGGTCAGGAGACTGTGATGGCCACTCCAGAACCTTCACCTTTTTCTGCTGTAATCACTGGAGGGACAACTTGGCCTTGTGTTTAGGGTCATTGTCGTGCTGGAAAGTCCCAAGACCGTCCCATGTGCAGCTTTCATGCAGAAGAATGCAAATTGTCTGCCAGTATTTTCTGATAACATGCTGCATTCATCTTGCCATCAATTTTCACCAGATTCCCCATGCCTTTAGAGCTCACACCCCCCGGAAATATCAGTGAGCCACCAGCACGCTTCACAGTGGGGATGGTACTGTGTTCACTATAGGCCTTGTTGACCCCTCAGCAAACAGTGCTCATGGTTGTGATCATAAAGCTCTATTTTGGTCTCTTATCTCCAAATTAGTGTGCCAGAAGCTGTGAGGCATGTCAAGGTGTTGTTGGGCATATTGTAACCAGGCTTTTTTGTGGCACTGGCCCAGTAAAAGCTTCTTTCTGGCAACTCGAACAAGTCTCGTCATATTGTGCTCCTTGAAACAACCACACTGTCTTTTTCCAGAGCAGCCTGTATTTCTCCTGAGGTTACCTGTGGGTTTTTCTTTGCATCCCGAACAATTTTTCCAGCAGTTTTGGCTGAAATCTTGCTTGATCTACCTGACCTTTGCTAGGTTTCAAGAGACCCCCTGAATTTCCACCTTCTTAATAAGTGATTGAACAGTACTGACTGGCATTTGCAAGGTTTTGGATATCTTTTTATATCCTTTTCCATCTTTATAAAGTTCCATTACCATGTTATGCAGGTCTTTTGACAGTTATTTTCAGCTCCCCATGGCTCAGTATTTTCCTTTGTGTGTCACCTTGTGTGTCTGTAACAAGGCCAAATATTCAAGGTTATGTAATCTTTTGATCAGGGCTATTTGGGTGATTTCTATTATTATTATGATTTAAAAAGGAGCCAAACAACTATGTGATAATAAATGGCTTAATATGATCACTATCCTCAAATAAAATACTATATTTTGCATGATCAGTCATATTTTCAAAATCAGTGGCCCAGGGTATGCACAAATGTACGTGCAGAATGTGGTTTGGCATTGTCTTGCTGAAATAAGTCCTTCCCTGAAAAAGACGTAATCTGGTTGGCAGCATATGTTGCTCCAAAACCTGTATATATTATTCAGCATTAATGGTGCCTTCACAGATCATTCAAGTCACCCATGCCATGTGTACTAATGCACCCCCATACCATCACGGATACTGGCTTTTGAACTGGGTGCTGATAACAAGCCGCATGGTCCCTCTCTTCTAACTCCTTCTTTTACTCCTGATGTGGTGTCCATGATTCCCAAAACCTATTTCAAATTTTGATTTGTCAGACCAAAGACAGTTTCCACTTCGCCTTAGTCCATCTTAAAGAGTTTTGTTAAAAGAAGAGGTGATGCAACACGGTGGTTGAAACGTGCTGGCTTCAAATTTAAAATGGCCATGTATTTTTCCAATAACAATAACATTTCTCAGTTGCAACATTTGATATGTACTATTTTCAATTAAACATAGGGATATATGTTTTGCACCTCATTGTATTCCATTTTTATTAGCATGTTATGCAGCGTCCCAACTTTTTTGGAAAAAGGGTTTTATGTTTAAATCTATAATATTGTTAAAACTACTGTGGTTAAAATTATAATATGGTTAAACTATAATTTTAGTCCTTAATATGTCGGCGTGCTATGTGCTACTGTATGCCTGCATGCTGTGTGCTATGTACTGTGTACTAAAAGTCAAACTCTTTTCAAATGCACAATGTAACAGGGACGTTCTGAGCAGGTGAAATTCTTATGACATGGCATGCGATATATGCTATGTCTACATACTATGTGCTGGGTTTTATGTCTACATGCTATGTGCTGTGTTCTATGCCTACTTTCTATGTGCTATGTGCTATGTCTACATGCTATGTGCTGTGTACTATGTCTATGTACTACTGTATGTCTACATGCTATGTGCAATGTCTACATGTTATGTGCTCTGTGCTATGCCTACATGCTCTATGCTCTGTGCTATGCCTACATGCTCTGTGCTCTGTGCTATGCCTACATGCTCTGTGCTCTGTGCTCTGCCTACATGCTCTGTGCTCTGTGCTCTGCCTACATGCTCTGTGCTCTGTGCTATGCCTACATGCTCTGTGCTCTGTGTTATGCCTATATGCTATGTGCTCTGCCTACATGCTATGTGCTCTGTACTATGCCTACATGCTCTGTGCTCTGTGTAATGCCTACATGCTATGTGCTCTGTGCTATACCTACATGCTCTGTGCTCTGTGCTATGCCTATATGCTATGTGCTCTGTCTACATGCTATGTGCTCTGTGTAATGCCTACATGCTATGTGCTCTGTGCTATGCCTACATGCTCTGTGCTCTATGTTATGCCTACATGCTATGTGCTCTGTGCTATGCCTACATGCTATGTGCTCTGTGCTATGCCTACATGCTATGTGCTATGTGCTCTGTGCTCTGTGCTATGCCTACATGCTATGTGCTCTGTGCTATTCCTACATGCTCTGTGCTATGCCTACATGCTCTGTGCTCTGTGCTATGCCTACATGCTCTGTGCTCTGTGCTATGCCTACATGCTCTGTGCTCTGTGCTATGCCTACATGCTCTGTGCTCTGTGCTATGCCTACATGCTCTGTGCTCTGTGCTATGCCTACATGCTCTGTGCTCTGTGATCTGTGTTATACCTACATGCTCGGTGCTCTGTGTTATGCCTATATGCTATGTGCTCTGTGATCTGTGTTATACCTATATGCTCTGTGCTCTGTGTTATGCCTATATGCTATGTGCTCTGTGATCTGTGTTATACCTATATGCTCTGTGCTCTGTGATCTGTGTTATACCTACATGCTCTGTGCTCTGTGTTATGCCTATATGCTATGTGCTCTGTGATCTGTGTTATACCTACATGCTCTGTGCTCTGTGTTATGCCTATATGCTATGTGCTCTGTGATCTGTGTTATACCTACATGCTCTGTGCTCTGTGTTATGCCTATATGCTATGTGCTCTGTGATCTGTGTTATACCTACATGCTCTGTGCCGGGTTCTATGCCTACATGCTCTGTGCTTTGCGTGTGTTCTACCTAGTTTAATGATTCCTATCTCCTGCAGGTCCTCCCAGCTGATTTCGGTGATGAAGTCGATGTTCTCATATCCATTCTGCACCAGAACCTGATAGTACTGACTCAGACCAATCAATGACAACCACTGGGCCAGACTGGCCTACACACACGCATGCAAACACACACACACACACACACACGTATGCACACACACACACACACACACATACATACATTAAGTATTCTACTGGAATTCATTTATCACATCACAGTACAAAATTAATTAATTTCAAATTCAAAGTGCTTGACCTCATCATCAGAAAGGTCATGTGCATTCTTGTGTTTGAATTCCTTATTATATGGAAAAGACCAACTTTAATTATATCAGACACCTATAGTAATGATTCCAAAGTGTCATTGTGGTTCTGTCTGTACGTGTGTACGTGTGTACATGTGTGTATGTGTGTATGTGTGTATATGTCTGTATGTGTGTATGTGTGTATGTGTGTATATGTCTGTATGTCTGTATGTGTGTACATGTCTGTATGTGTGTATGTGTGTATGTGTGTATGTGTGTATGTGTGTATATGTCTGTATGTCTGTATGTGTGTATATGTCTGTATGTCTGTATGTGTGTATGTGTGTATGTGTGTATATGTCTGTATGTCTGTATGTCTGTATGTGTGTATGTGTGTACATGTCTGTATGTGTGTATGTGTGTATGTGTGTATGTGTGTATGTGTCTGTATGTGTGTATATGTCTGTATGTCTGTATGTGTGTATATGTCTGTATGTGTGTATGTGTGTACATGTCTGTATGTGTATGTGTGTATGTGTGTATGTGTGTATGTGTGTATGTGTGTATGTGTGTATATGTGTATGTGTATGTGTATGTGTGTGTGTGTGTATGTGTGTATGTGTGTATGTGTGTATATGTGTATATGTGTATGTGTGTATGTGTGTATGTGTTTATGTGTTTATGTGTTTGTGTGTATGTGTGTATGTGTGTATGTGTGTATGTGTGTATGTGTGTATGTGTTTATGTGTTTATGTGTTTATGTGTTTGTGTGTATGTGTGTATGTGTGTATGTGTGTATGTGTGTATATGTGTATATGTGTATGTGTGTATGTGTGTATGTGTTTGTGTGTATGTGTGTATGTGTATGTGTGTATGTGTGTACATGTCTGTATGTGTGTTCTTACAGGTTTCTGGTCAGGCAGCCAGTCACCAGATGGCAGTTTGCTGATCTCTGATATTATCTTCTTACGATGGCCGGGTTTAGTTATCCCGATTGCTGTTAGGTCCTACAGACAGACAGACACCCACACACACAGACACACACACACACACACACAAAGACACACACCATACTCACTTTAAATGCTTTATTTGAATTCTAAAAATGACATCAGAGTCGGAATGAGTCAAACAGTTCAAAGATCTGACTCAGTGTCTCTCTACCTTTCAACCTTACCACCTAAATAAATAGACATCAGCTTTATGCAAATGAAGCAGTAAATAATAGTGATGCATGATTGGTTGATGACTCACAGTGGGTCAGAGGTCACAGAGACAGGAGGGTCAAGATGACATCACCAGGTCAGGGGTGGGGAGTCAGGGTGAGGCCACGCCCCCACAGACAGGACATACAGGATGCTAGGGTAGAGGTCAGATCGGGGTGACAAGGTGTCGTAGGGGTCAGGGGTCAGGGGTTAGAGGTGGTCTTACCTCAGGGGTCATGTGGCTAATGGTGTCAAGGTCATAGCCAGCGGTCAGGAGGTGAGTGGTGTAGAAATGCAGCTGACAGTCAGTCAGCCAGGTCACTACCGCTTCACTCTAGAACACAAAACACTCTCATTGTTCTAGAACACTCTGAAACACACACAGACTCTCAGCTATAAAACACACTCTAGAACACAGAACAACTACTCAGCATTCTCAAGGCCTTAACACAGGAACGCTGCATCCTATTAGAACACAATGTCTTTACAGCTCAAGAACATAGTAGTCAGGAGGTCTAGAATGGGGTTACTGAGTTACAGGGAGTGCCAAAGCTCTTTGTGTCTTTGTGAGGTCAGGTGACACAGCTAAGGTCAATGATTGATTATTAGGACAGACAATCCTTTACCGCAAGAGGGCAATAAATTGTACAGTCAGAATACTCGAGAACCCAACATAACCCTAACATAACCCTAACAAAACATAACCATAACAGAACATAAAAATAACATAACCCTTATGAAACAGAATCCATACTGAACATAACTGTAAAATAACCCTATCAGAACCTATCTGAAAGAGAACTATGAAAGAACATCACTCTAACAGAGCATACTCATACATAAATATAGCCCTAACCGAACATAACCCTAACGGAAGCTAACAGAACATAACGGAAAAAGGAAATAAGCCTAGCATAAGCATAAAAGATCCCTATTTTATCTGCTTTGTCCTGAGAAAATCATTTAATCCTCTGACCTTAAGAATCTAACCATTATCCCAACCATCAAACCACGACCCTAACCCTCTAACCACGACCCTAACCCTCTAACCACGACCCTAACCCTCTAACCACGACCCTAACCCTCTAACCACGACCCTAACCCTCTAACCACGACCCTAACCCTCTAACCACGACCCTAACCCTCTAACCACGACCCTAACCCTCTAACCACGACCCTAACCCTCTAGCCACGACTAACTCTAACTTTGACCCTAACCACCTAGCAACAGAAACACATTCCAAGCAATGAAGGATGAAGGGATGCTTCAGGATCAACAATCAAATTAAACAACAGAGTCTGTATGTGTCTCTGGTGAGAACATACACAAACACATACACACCTCACCTTAGCATCTTCCTCTGCCTTCCGATCAAAGGAGCGCTGCTCAGGAGGACAACCAGGTGGTCTCTTAACTGCAGGAAACAGTCAGTTAGAACCAGTCAGTCAGTAAAAACCTGTCAGTCAGTAAGAACCATCCAGTCAGTAAAAACTTGTCAGTCAGTTAGAACCAGTCAGTCAATTACACCATCTAAATATGATCAACCACACCATCCCATCTCAGACATCGTCACATAATATAACCAACTACACCAAACCTTCTCAGACAGGACCAACTACACTATCCCATATCAGACATTACCATCTAAATATGACCAACTACACCACCTGTTCTCAGACAGGACCAACTACACCATCCCATCTCAGACATTCCCAACTTTATATGATTACCTGGTGTAGACTGATCCAAAGATCTGGACTGCTCCAACAAATGCTCCTTCGCCTTGACTGACTGGGAGATGACTGTTGCTAGGAGCTGAATACAAACAGACAGACACATACGACAAACAGGCTTAGATCATCTATAACAGGTGCAGCGAAGTGAGCACACACAACTGAAACTTCAGCCAATTGCCCCGAAACACTAGTCAAATGTCCAGAAAACACTGGCCAAATGTTCAGAAAAAACAGTCCAAATGTCCCAAAACTCTGGCAAAATGTCCAGAAACACAGGTCAAATGTCCTGAAACACCAGCCAAATGTCCCAGAATTCTGGCCAAATGTCCCAAAACACTGGCCAAATGTCCAGAAACACAGGCCAAATGTACCATAACTCTGGCCAAATATCTCAAAACACTGGCCAAATGCCCAGTAACACCCGCCAAATGTCCTGAAACACTTGTCAAATGTCCCAAAACACCGGCCAAATGTTGTGAAACACCAGCCAAATATCCAGAAAACACTGGCTATATATCTCAAAACACCAGCCAAATGTCCATTAACTCTGGCCAAATATCTTGAAACACTGATAAAATTTCTCGAAACACTGGCCAAATGTCCTGAAACACCGGCCAAATGTCCAAACTTTGTGTGATATTCCTGAATACCTGAAACAGACATACACATAAAACACACAAAACACACACAACAGAAAAACACACACCTGAAACTCACACCCTTGAAACACACACGAACACACCTGAAACAAATACACACACCCACACAGAATGTTTATCAAGTGTTTCTTTTCTCAGTGCCCTGCGAAAGCAAGCAAAAACAAATAATCAATCAAGAAATAAGACAAATGGTTAAAGCTGTCATGAAACTACATGGAAGATGCATTTTGTTCTCACATACAGTGGAGAGGAGGGTACAAAAGGTTAAAAAAGCATGGCTCTAAGTTGGAAGTTAATTGTATCATAGCATCACCATGTTATAAAAACTACAGTTAGAAGCCACTTTCATTAACACAAGCTATTTGGATGACTTGCCAGAAGAAAGCCACCAATTAAGACAAAAGGGTACAATTCTGGAGTTTGCTACACGTGATTGGAACTGGATTGTATGGTCAGTTGAGAGGGTAGAAAGAGGGTAGGGCATGCAGAAAAAAAAAATGACATGATGTAGTAGTGTGGTGATATGTGATGTAGTAGTGATATGTGATGTAGTTGTGTGGTGGTGATATGTGATGTAGTAGTGTGGTGGTGATATGTGATGTAGTAGTGTGGTGGTGATATGTGATGTAGTAGTGTGGTGGTGATATGTGATGTAGTAGTGTGGTGGTGATATGTGATGTAGTTGTGTGGTGGTGATATGTGATGTGATGTTGTAGTGTGGTGGTGATATGTGATGTAGTAGTGTGGTGGTGATATGTGATGTAGTAGTGTGGTGGTGATATGTGATGTAGTTGTATGGTGGTGATATGTGATGTAGTTGTATGGTGGTGATATGTGATGTAGTAGTGTGGTGGTGATATGTGATGTAGTTGTATGGTGGTGATATGTGATGTAGTAGTGATATGTGATGTGATGTTGTAGTGTGGTGGTGATATGTGATGTTGTAGTGTGGTGGTGATATGTGATGTTGTAGTGTGGTGGTGATATGTGATGTAGTAGTGTGGTGGTGATATGTGATGTAGTTGTATGGTGGTGATATGTGATGTAGTTGTATGGTGGTGATATGTGATGTAGTAGTGTGGTGGTGATATGTGATGTAGTTGTATGGTGGTGATATGTGATGTAGTAGTGATATGTGATGTAGTTGTGTGGTGGTGATATGTGATGTTGTAGTGTGGTGGTGATATGTGATGTAGTAGTGTGGTGGTGATATGTGATGTAGTAGTGTGGTGGTGATATGTGATGTAGTTGTATGGTGGTGATATGTGAAGTTGTAGTGTGGTGGTGATATGTGATGTTGTAGTGTGGTGGTGATATGTGATGTAGTAGTGTGGTGGTGATATGTGATGTAGTTGTATGGTGGTGATATGTGATGTAGTAGTGATATGTGATGTAGTTGTGTGGTGGTGATATGTGATGTTGTAGTGTGGTGGTGATATGTGATGTAGTAGTGTGGTGGTGATATGTGATGTAGTTGTATGGTGGTGATATGTGATGTAGTTGTATGGTGGTGATATGTGAAGTTGTAGTGTGGTGGTGATATGTGATGTTGTAGTGTGGTGGTGATATGTGATGTAGTAGTGTGGTGGTGATATGTGATGTAGTAGTGATATGTGATGTAGTAGTGTGGTGGTGATATGTGATGTAGTTGTATGGTGGTGATATGTGATGTAGTTGTATGGTGGTGATATGTGATGTAGTAGTGTGGTGGTGATATGTGATGTAGTTGTATGGTGGTGATATGTGATGTAGTAGTGATATGTGATGTGATGTTGTAGTGTGGTGGTGATATGTGATGTTGTAGTGTGGTGGTGATATGTGATGTTGTAGTGTGGTGGTGATATGTGATGTAGTAGTGTGGTGGTGATATGTGATGTAGTTGTATGGTGGTGATATGTGATGTAGTTGTATGGTGGTGATATGTGATGTAGTAGTGTGGTGGTGATATGTGATGTAGTTGTATGGTGGTGATATGTGATGTAGTAGTGATATGTGATGTAGTTGTGTGGTGGTGATATGTGATGTTGTAGTGTGGTGGTGATATGTGATGTAGTAGTGTGGTGGTGATATGTGATGTAGTAGTGTGGTGGTGATATGTGATGTAGTTGTATGGTGGTGATATGTGAAGTTGTAGTGTGGTGGTGATATGTGATGTTGTAGTGTGGTGGTGATATGTGATGTAGTAGTGTGGTGGTGATATGTGATGTAGTTGTATGGTGGTGATATGTGATGTAGTAGTGATATGTGATGTAGTTGTGTGGTGGTGATATGTGATGTTGTAGTGTGGTGGTGATATGTGATGTAGTAGTGTGGTGGTGATATGTGATGTAGTAGTGTGGTGGTGATATGTGATGTAGTTGTATGGTGGTGATATGTGAAGTTGTAGTGTGGTGGTGATATGTGATGTTGTAGTGTGGTGGTGATATGTGATGTAGTAGTGTGGTGGTGATATGTGATGTAGTAGTGATATGTGATGTAGTTGTGTGGTGGTGATATGTGATGTTGTAGTGTGGTGGTGATATGTGATGTTGTAGTGTGGTGGTGATATGTGATGTTGTAGTGTGGTGGTGATATGTGATGTAGTAGTGTGGTGGTGATATGTGATGTAGTAGTGTGGGGGTGATATGTGATGTAGTTGTATGGTGGTGATATGTGATGTAGTAGTGTGGTGGTGATATGTGATGTAGTAGTGATATGTGATGTAGTTGTGTGGTGGTGATATGTGATGTAGTAGTGTGGTGGTGATATGTGATGTAGTTGTATGGTGGTGATATGTGATGTTGTAGTGTGGTAGTCAACCCCACCTTAACTCCCTCCGCCTGCGCGTGGAGACCCGGAGCATTGAGGCCATGTGTATTCAGACTGCCAGGAGGCGTGTTAGTAGCGTGTGCAGCCGCTGCTGGAGGAGGCGTGTTAGTAGCGTGTGCTACGGCGGCCAGAGGAGGCGTGTTCAGGGCATGTTGTGTGTTTCCAGAACTCTGGACGCTGCCGAGGGAACGAACACTACCCAGGCTTCCAACACTACTGCTGCGGTCACCACCTAGACACACACACACATACACACACATACAGACACACAACATACATACAAATAATTCCATCATTCAGTGTGTGTGCAGACTAGATAAGTATTCAAACAATATGCGCACCTGAATACACAAGTACATAAAAAACACACCAAACACACACAAGACTCCCACCACAAGCACACCAAATACACACACCACAGAAGCACACACAGACCCACACAAACACACCACACAGACACACCACACAGACACCACACAGACACACCACACAGACACCATACAGACACACCACACACCTGCGAGGGGTTTCCGTAGCACCCAAACATCCTGGTCGGTCCCTCCCTGTTGGCTGAGGGTGGGGGAGCCATGTGGACTGGCCTCAGAGCCCCGAGAACCTAACACACACACACAAACACCACACACACACCAAACACAAACCACACACACCACACACAAACCACACACACCACACACACAAACACATACCACGCAAAACACACCACACACAAAACAGACACAACACAAACACACAATGGAGCAAGAATGTAGGCGACAAAGAAACTGTAACACACCAACAACCAACCCACCCCTCTACCTACACAGTAACAAACCAACACCCACCCCACTGCTCCACCCACATGGGTACACACCAACAACCACACCAACCCTCCACACCACACACACAGTAACAAACCAACACCCACCCCACT
Organism: Esox lucius; assembly: GCF_011004845.1. Taxonomy (NCBI): domain Eukaryota; kingdom Metazoa; phylum Chordata; class Actinopteri; order Esociformes; family Esocidae; genus Esox; species Esox lucius. Next base: position 293,936 of record NC_047577.1, read on the forward strand.
GCTCCACCCACATGGGTACACACCAACAACCACACCAACCCTCCACACCACACACACAGTAACAAACCAACACCCACCCCACTGCTCCACCCACATGGGTACACACCAACAACCACACCAACCCTCCACACCACACACACAGTAACAAACCAACACCCACCCCACTGCTCCACCCACATGGGTACACACCAACAACCACACCAACCCTCCACACCACACACACAGTAACAAACCAACACCCACCCCACTGCTCCACCCACATGGGTACACACCAACAACCACACCAACCCTCCACACCACACACACAGTAACAAACCAACACCCACCCCACTGCTCCACCCACATGGGTACACACCAACAACCACACCAACCCTCCACACCACACACACAGTAACAAACCAACACCCACCCCACTGCTCCACCCACATGGGTACACACCAACAACCACACCAACCCTCCACACCACACACACAGTAACAAACCAACACCCACCCCACTGCTCCACCCACATGGGTACACACCAACAACCACACCAACCCTCCACACCACACACACAGTAACAAACCAACACCCACCCCACTGCTCCACCCACATGGGTACACACCAACAACCACACCAACCCTCCACACCACACACACAGTAACAAACCAACACCCACCCCACTGCTCCACCCACATGGGTACACACCAACAACCACACCAACCCTCCACACCACACACACAGTAACAAACCAACACCCACCCCACTGCTCCACCCACATGGGTACACACCAACAACCACACCAACCTTCCACACCACACACACAGTAACAAACCAACACCCACCCCACTGCTCCACCCACATGGGTACACACCAACAACCACACCAACCCTCCACACCACACACACAGTAACAAACCAACACCCACCCTACTGCTCCACCCACATGGGTACACATCAACAACCACCCCAAGTCTTTAAATTCAGTGTGTACTGCAACACACAGAAATAGGACATTATAGACTGGCAGAAAGAGATCCAACACACAGAAATCTGACATTATAGACTGTCAGAAAGAAATGCAACACGCAGAAATAGGACAACACAGACTGGCAGACAGAGATGGAGAGTGGAAACAAGTGAGCAGCACAGGCCATGCATACCCAATCTATAATCCCAGTTCATAAACTATAAAAATACCCACACTCAATGCATAATTTATAACATCTCACATACCCAATCTATAACATTCCTCGTACTCAATTCATCATCTATATTATCCCACGTACCCAATCTATCTAACACTCCAGATACTCAATTCATAATCTGTAACATCCCTCATACCCAATCTATAATCTAATACATTCCCCACACTAAATTCATAATCTGTAACATCCCACATACCCAATCTATAATATATCATTCCTCATACTCAATTCATAATCTTTAACATCCCACATACCCAATCTATAATATATCATTCCTCATACTCAATTCATAATCTTTAACATCCCACATACCCAATCTATAATATATCATTCCTCATACTCAATTCATAATCTTTAACATCCCACATACCCAATCTATAATATATCATTCCTCATACTCAATTCATAATCTTTAACATCCCACATACCCAATCTATAATATATCATTCCTCATACTCAATTCATAATCTTTAACATCCCACATACCCAATCTATAATCTATAACATTCCCCATACTCAAATATAATATATAACATCTCACATACCCAATCTATAATCTATTTCATCCTCTATACCCGATCTATCTACTACTATGTCTACTACTTCTAGTATATAACTACTATTACTACTACTAATAATAATACTACCACCACTAATACCACTATCACTTCTACTAATAATACTACTACTACTACCACCACTATTACTACTACTACTACTACTACTACTACTACTACAACCGCTACCACTTCTACTAATACTACAACTACTACCACTATTACTACTACTACCACTACTACTACTACTTCCACTACTTACATACAATAACAACAACTACTACTACTTACATAAATTAACAACAAAAACTACTACTACTATTATAATGACTATTTACACTCACCTAAAGGATTATTAGGAACACCATACCAATACTGTGTTTGACCCCCTTTTGCCTTCAGAACTGCCTTAATTCTACGTGGCATTGATTCAACAAAGTGCTGAAAGCATTCTTTAGAAATGTTGGCCCATATTGATAAGATAGCATCTTGCAGTTGATGGAGATTTGTGGGATGCACATCCAGGGCACGAAGCTCCCGTTCCACCACATCCCAAAGATGCTCTGTTGGGTTGAGATCTGGTGACTGTGGGGGCCATTTCAGTACAGTGAACTCATTGTCATGTTCAAGAAACCAATTTGAAGTGATTCAAGCTTTGTGACATGGTGCATTATCCTGCTGGAAATAGCCATCAGAGGATGGGTACATGGTGGTTATAAAGGGATGGACATTGTCAGAAACAATGCTCAGGTAGGCCGTGGCATTTAAACGATGCCCAATTGGCACTAAGGGGCCTAAAGTGTGCCAAGAAAACTTCCCCCACACCATTACACCACCACCACCAGCCTGCACAAGGCATGATGGATCCATGTTCTCATTCTGTTTACGCCAAATTCTGACTCTACCATCTGAATGTCTCAACAGAAATCGAGACTCATCAGACCAGGCAACATTCTTCCAGTCTTCAACTGTCCAATTTTGGTGAGCTCGTGCAAATTGTAGCCTCTTTTTCCGATTTGTAGTGGAGATGAGTGGTACCCGGTGGGGTCTTCTGCTGTTATAGCCCATCCGCCTCAAGGTTGTGCGTGTTGTGGCTTCACAAATGCTTTGCTGCATACCTCGGTTGTAACGAGTGGTTATTTCAGTCAAAGTTGCTCTTCTATCAGCTTGAATCAGTCGGCCCATTCTCCTCTGACCACTAGCATCAACAAGGCATTTTCGCCCACAGGACTGCCGCATACTGGATGTTTTTCCCTTTTCACACCATTCTTTGTAAACCCTAGAAATGGTTGTGCGTGAAAATCCCAGTAACTGAGCAGATTGGGAAATATTTAGACCGGCCCGTCTGGCACCAACAACCATGCCACACTCAAAATTGCTTAAATCACCTTTCTTTCCCATTCTGACATTCAGTTTGGAGTTCAGGAGATTGTCTTGACCAGGACCACACCCCTAAATGCATTGAAGCAACTGCCATGTGATTGGTTGATTAGATAATTGCATTAATGAGAAATTTAACAGGTGTTCCTAATAATCCTTTAGGTGAGTGTATAGTCACTAGTGCAACTACTGGTATTACTATTAAATCATTTATTACCATTACATGTACACAAATAACAACACATTTAACGCAACTATTACATTACCTATACTAGTACTATTACTACTAGATTACTATTGTGTCTAATACCAGAACTGCTACCATTACTACTTCAATTATTGACACTATATATACATAAAACAACTACCAATGGTATTACTTCTTATACTATCACTACTGTAATTAATATTAATACTACTACTGATTAGAACACACTCAATGCTTAGTTGTTTCATCCAGCTTTCTTAAAATGTATGCACTCACTCAAATGTCGCTCTGGATAAGAGCATCTGCAAAATGACTAAACTCTAAATGTAAACGCTATTACTACTAATAATATGACTATGGCTATTACTACTACTAATATTACTACGGCTATTACCACTAATAATATTACTATGTATGTATTACCACTAATAATATTACTATGTATATATTACTACTAATAATATGACTATGGCTATTACCACTAATAATATTACTATTTATATATTACCAGTAATAATATGACAATGTACATATTACTACTAATAATATGACTATGTACATAATACTAATAATAATATGACTATGTACATAATACTACTAATAATATGACTATGTACATATTACTACTAATAATATGACTATGTACATAATACTACTAATAATATGACTATGTACATAATACTACTAATAATATGACTATGTATATATTATTACTACGGCTATTACTACTACTTACTTGACTTACACACAACTAATACTCCTTCTATACAACAACAAAAATTTAATAAAACTCCTACTACACTACAGTCCCCAGTAACTAATAATATCACTATGTACATAATACTACTAATAATATGACTATGTATATATTATTACTAATAATATTACTACGGCTATTACTACTACTTACTTGACTTACACACAACTAATACTCCTTCTATACAACAACAAAAATTTAATAAAACTCCTACTACACTACAGTCCCCAGTAACTCACAGGGGAAAAGCATGGCACATGCAATGCCAGAGACAAAGTATGATAATGTATACACTAATTTCAGTTGCTCTAGATATGAGCAGCTGCTAAATGATTCAACTTTAAATGTACTACTACTTCGACTACACAGCAAATACTCCCACTACTATGCTACTAATATTACATGCACTACCTACTACTAATAATAATATGATAGTACTGATGATGTTACTATTACATATTGCTACTACTACTATCCATAATAAATATAACAACAGTAATTAAATCCTAAAGTAATAATATAGTATTATGATGTACGGATAATATTATTGATATTATTCATTATAAGCTGGATACCTTGCAGGCTTGGCTGCTCCAGACTGGAGGAGAGAGGAGGAGGACAGAGAGGAGGAGGGTTGAGGCCAAAAGGGAGAGGGGAGAGGTGAGGAGGAGAGAGAGGGAGCGAGGTATAGCCAAAAGAGGAGAATAGGGGCATGGTTTGGGTGACAAGTGGATTCGGAGGAAGAGGCAGAGGAAGGAAATGAGAGGGGTGTCCTTTCACCGTGGTAACGAGGCAGGGGGAGGGGCAGGGGGCGTGTCTACGCAGCAGGAGGGTGTGACTCTGCTGGGAAAGGGAGGGGCCTAAATACAAACCAGGAAGAAAGGCAAACAACAACAAACCCAAAATACATGGACAATCAGTCAAATAATACTCAAAACATATATATAAGAACAATTGATGAACTCAAAATAACCACATACATAACATCCCCTACACTAAATAAACAATATCATTCAAACTTAAAATATAATACCAATATTGATGAACACAAAAAATAATGTAACATATACTATATATATACACACACACGCTTAAAAATAATACAAATAAAAAAACAATATGACCAAAAGTATGTGTGCACCCAGTCATCACACCTACATGAGCTTGTTGGACATCCCATTCCAAAACCATGGGCATTAACATTAACCCCCTTTGCAGCTATAATAACCACCACTGGGAACGCTTTCCACAAGATTTTGGAGTTTCTCTGTGGGACTTCCAACAAGCATTTGTGATGCCTGGCACTGATGTTGGATGAGAAGGCCTGGCTTGCAATCGCCGTTCCAATACATCCCAAAGGTGCTCAGTGGGGTTGAGGTCAGGGCTCTGTGCAGACCACTCAAGTTCCTCCACTCCAACCTTGTTGGATCATGTTTTTATAGACCCAGCTTTGTGCACAGGGGCACAGTCATGCTGGAACAGGAAAGGGCCTTCCCCAAACTGTTGCCACAAAGTTGGAAGTACCCAATTGTCTAAAATGTCTTTGTATGTTATAGCATTAAGATGGCCTTTGATGCGAACTAAGGGGCCTAACCAAAAACCAGAAACACAACCCCAGACCATTATCCCTCCTCCACCAAACATTACAGTAGGCACCATGCATTCCGGTAGGTAGCGTTCTCCTGGATGTTATGCACCTGTGAGCAATGGGTGTGGCTGAAACATCTGAACTCAATAATGTGTAGGGGTGACCACTTACATTTGGCCGTATAGTGAATCTAAATGAAAAAACTTTAACTGAGGACAGGGGTGAGGGCAAGGGTGAGGGCAAGGGTGAGAGACAGCCCAGGAAGGGATGACTGAGGGAGGAGGGGGAGGCAGGACAGTGTGTTGGACGATGTCTGGAATAACATATTGACCTGAGGCTGCATGGAAGGGCCAATATGTAGGAATAACTCTGTTTAACGGACTTTGACT